>NW_015175986.1:972740-978796 GCF_001447785.1 Gekko japonicus | reverse complement strand
CCCACTGGGAAAGCCCCCCCCCCCGGCCCATTCAGGCCAGAAAAGGGACGGAGCTTCTGGCTAAGAGAAGGAATCCCCCCCTCCCCCCCGCCCCCTGCCCGGTGAAGAGGGAGAGGGCTCCAAAGAGTGGCCCCTGGTCTGCGTTCAGAGAAGGACCAGGGGGACTTGGCTGTGCGCCCCTCCCTCCTGAAACCTGAAGGGTCAGTGAGACTCGGGGGAGCATTTATACCGGAGGGCTTAAGCAGACGCTGAAGACGAAGCCTCTTCCCCCAAAGTTTCAAAGACCTTGTTGAGAAGCAAAAACACCTCTACTCATTGGCAACAAATTACCTTGAATTTAGTGTGATTACAAATCATTTTGCACACTGTAATTACAAATCATACAGTTATCATCATCTGTTCACCTCGTATATCCACCCCAACCCCACCTGACCTTTCCCCTCCAAGTGGGATATTGTGTTTTGCTCTTCCAAAGCCCTAACCCGGGTGCCATTTCAGAAGTATAAGTCAGGAAGGTGGTTTTGCCTCTCCCTTCGGTTCCCTGGGCCGGGCCAGCATCTACATAGACAATAACGTGACTGGGTGGGACAGCCACAGGCCAGCAAACGGACAACGTCTGTGGCAGGGTGTGAGCCGCATTCCCAGTCTGAAGCCGATGTTTTGATAGCCCCACGTCCATCCTAGATCACTGTCCCCGATGGAGAAGACGTCACTGCCGCCCACCAGGAGCTCTCTGGTTGCTTGTAGCTGTTTTAGTGACAGAATTCTTTCTATGCCAATAAAGGTCTTGACCGACCGACCGACCGACTGACAGATTTCTTTCCTGAACTCCAGCTCTTGCTCAAGAACTTCTGTCTGTCTCCTGTTCTGTGTCTGAGGGGGGTCCTTGGCATTCCTGCTGGGGGTAGAGTCTGGCTGCTCTCCCAATACTTCTGGGGTCACATCTGCACACACCATCATATCTGGATGGAACATTCCCAGATTTGCATCTTGACAGACCGCCTGAGACACTCCTGTGACATTGGCGAACACAGCCTCAAACTCCTGACAACAGTCCAAGCCACCCAGAAATTCAAGGTGGCCGAATGACAGGCAACCCAGCAAAATGCTTCTCCACTCGGCCAAGTGTCGCCATCTCCCAACTTGGGAGCAGAGTCACTCTTTTCCCCACTGTGACGTCACTCATCTCTGTGTCCCCCCCCAACCCCCCCCCCAAATGAGGTCTCACAGCCACAGCGCTCAGCCCTTTGCAACACAGAAGCCCTTCCCAAAACTCAGATCAGTTATCACAGGACCCGAGGAAATCAGTTCCCGTTCGGGCTTCCTCCTGCCATGAAGAACCTGCAGGGCAGATTAAGGGTGTCCCGAATGAGGTGGCCCTGCCCTATCCCCATGATCCTAAGCACAGTTCTGGTTGCATTTCTAACAACAAGCTTCTTCAAGAGGGACAGGAGGACTCTAAGTCCCCTCCAAGAGGCACTCAGCACTTCCTGGAACCTCCTGGGCGTTAAACCTGTGTCAGGGAGACAGGCGGGGTCCGAAGACACAGGTGGTCACTTACACCCCCCCCCCCCCCCCCACCCCCCACAGCCTCTCAGCATCTTCCAGTGGCAACAACTGGAAGTCCTGCACACAAGAGCGACTAAACCACACACTGCCGCCCATTGCCAAACGTAGCCCGGCAGGGCCACGGACAGGCAGCCTGGAAAGCCACATCCCAGCCAGCTTCAAGGGGCCCTGGAAGACTCAGCCAAGCCAGTGCCCCCCGGCCCCTTCGGCAATCAGCTGTCTGGTGCCTCCACCCGTGCAGGTAGAGCCTGCCCTCAAGCTGCTGCCGGCTCACGCGGTTCTCGAGGCGAAGAGGGGTGGTCTTGCCGTCCCCTCCCTCCGGTCTCCCTCAGTGGTCTCCCATCCAAGGGGTGGTCATGGCCCAACCCTGCTTAGCTTCCGAGCTCTGAGGGGACCGGGCTAGTCTCAGCTATCAGGGCTGCCCCTCCACCCTTGGGGGGGGGATGGCTGGGGAAAGGATGCTTGAAGGGCCACCACTGGTTTCTCCTGGATGCAGCCCTGGGGCTCCTGAGCAGAGAGGGCTTTCCAGGCATCCCCGGGCACGGTTAGAGCCTCTGAAAGACTCGAGGGAGGAGGCTGAGGAGCACACGCCAGCGCGAGCTCCCAGCCGGAGACCAGAGCTCAGGGGGAGGAGGAGGAGGAGAAATAAGGTGTTCCGCAGTCCCCACAGCCCTCCATCTGAGGCCAGAGGAAACTGTGCCACACGAGTGGGATCCCCCCTGGGGCATGACAACCGTGGCCCAAGACCTGACAAGCAGCGGACAGAGGCAACGGCAGAGGGAGGGTCTGATTCAGTGCAAAGCAGCTTCGTGTGTGTGTGTGTGTTCAGATCTGTTCAGATTCACAGAATCGTAGAGTTGGAAGGGATCTCCAGGGTCATCTAGTCCAACCCCCCTGCACAACGCAGAAAATTCACAACTACCTTCCCCCGCACACCCACAGTGACCCCTGCTCCCTACCCAGGGGAAGACAAAAAACCTCCAGGATCTCCAGCCAAAATGGCCTGGAGAAAAATTGCTTCCTGACCCCAAAGTGGTGATCAGCACTTCCCTGGGAATGTAAAAAAGGGCCCTCAAGAAGTAAGCACTGGGGCATCCCTTCCTGCCCTCCCTCTCATGAGCTGCCTAAATTCACAGAATCCGCATGGCTGTCAGATGGGGCCACCTAGCCTCTGTTTGAAAACCTCCAGAGAAGGAGAGCCCACCACCTCCCGAGGAAGCCTGTTCCACTGAGGAACCACTGTAACTGTCAAGAAGTTCTTCCAAATGTCTAGCTGAAAATTCTTCGGATTTAATTTCAACCTGTTGGTTCTTGTCCAACCTTCTAGGGCAACAGAAAACAACTCGCACCATCCTCTGTATGACAGCCCTTCAAGTACTTGCATACGGTTATCATATCACCTCCCAGTTGTCTCCTCTCCAGGCTAAACACACCCAGCTCCTTCAAACGTTCCTCATGGGACTTGGTCTCCAGACCCCTCACCATCTCCGTTGCCCTCCTCTGGACACGTTCCAGCTTGTCTGGATCCTTCTTAAATTGTGGTGCCCAAAACGGAACACAATGCCCTAGGTGAGGTCTAACCAGAGCAGAGTAAAGTGCACTTCACGTGATCTGGACACTATACTTCTGTTGATACAACCCAATATTGCATCTGTCTTAAGCAACCGCATCACACTGCTGACTCATGTTCAGTGTGTGGTCTACTAAGACCCCTAGATCCTTTTTGCACATACTACTGCCTAGACGTCTCCCCCATCCTATAATTATGCATTTAATTTTTCCTACCTAAACATAGAACTTTACATTTATCCCCATTGAAATTCATTTTATTGGTTTTAGTCCAGTTTTCCAGCCTGTCAAGATCATCCTGTATCCTGACTCTGTCTTCTACCATATTTCCTACCCCTCCCAATTTAGTATCATCTGCAAATTTAATAAGCATTCCCTCTATCCCTTCATCCAAACCATTGATAAAGATGTTGAACAAAACAGGTCCCCGGACAGATCCTTTGAGGCACTCCACTTGTCACTCCTCTCCAAGAGGATGAGGAACCATCCACAAGCACTCTTTGGGTGCGCTCTGTCAACCAGTTACTGATCCACCTAACAGTCATAGGATCCAAACCACATTTTACCAGTTTGTCAACAAAAATATTATGTGGAACCTTACCAAAAGCCTTACTGAAATCAGGATAAACTATGTCTACAGTATTCCCCTGGTCCAGCAAGGTAGTAACTTTCTCAAAAAGAGATAAGGTTAGTCTGACAAGACTTGTTCTTGAGAAACCCCTGCAGGCTCTTAGTAATCTTAGCCATCCGCTCATGTGAAATGATCTTCCTTGACCAAGAGGCACCAGAGACCCGAACTTGGGGACCCAGCAATGCTTACCGTACATTCTTCAGCATGTAGAGGACCTCAGAGGGGAGGTGAGAGTTGGCCACATCAAACTCGGTAAGGTCAGCCTCCAGGACTGAGGGTGGGGGCTCCTTCAGCTGGAGGGTTGGCAGCTCCTTCTTGATGCGCAGGATTCTGAGCACAGAGAGAAACAGCTGAAGCATCGGTAGAGACGGGGGAAATGGCCAACCCCCAAGCACGCAAGCAACTTCTGCACAGCTCTTCCCCCCCCCCTCCTGATTTTGGCTGTGAGAAAGCACCCCCACCCCCCAGGCCCTTGTCTGCACTGTAATCTCTTCAGAAATCAAAATAAACCTTCAGGTTCTAAAAGGGACACCCAGCCCCTTCCCCCCCGCCCCTCTAGCTCACCACCAAACGGCTTGCCTCCCTTATCCAGCCCCTCCACAAGTCCTCAAAGTCTACTTTTTGGCAAGGAACATGCCAGTTTAAGATGCAGCAGTCTCTTGCCCTTCTTACTGAAGAGGATTTGGCTGCAGAGCTGGGAAGGAGCCAGCGATTTCCCTAACCTGACTGTGGTACGAGAGTATCCTTTGAATATTTAAAGGTTGGTGTCAGAACCCACAGCCAACAACGAAGTACAAGCAGTCAGGAACGGTTATACTTTTATTGCAGAGCTGTAGATGCAGTAACACAAGCACTGTTAGGAATGGTGGCAGCCCGTAGGGCATAATAGGATATAGGGAATTCGTATGCACCCCTCCCCCCATGGCACCGGCCAATAAGGCACCCTCCCGCGCGCGGGTTAATGCTAGGAGACCGTTAGATTGCCGAAGCTGAGAATCAGAAGTATCCCACGGTACCAAGGAGTTACTCAGACAATACAACACCCTCCTGCACATCCGTAGAGATAAGCGTTTCGGCGAAAGGCAGATCAAGCACAGAGAGGAATGTAGCAATTAACAAGACATAGACTGAGCGTAGCTGACAGGTGGTGGTGGTAGTAGTGGGGAGAATAATAATTTACCCTGTGTCCACGGAGGACTGGCAAGAAGCAAGACAGTTTACAAACACCAAGAGGTAGAATTAAGCAATCATCATGTTTTCCCCACACTATGTGCACACTGCCTCAAGAGGAAGTGGCTTTCAGCAAGTGGTTCCGTCGGACCATGACGACTTGTCTTGCAAGTGGGGGACTCCTCAGCACTCTTCACGGCCCCCCCCACGCGCCACCTGTGACACCAGGGCAGCTGTTTTGCCCTCCTCTTCTCTGCCCTCTGTACCCAGGTCTTCACAGCTGCCCAGCGCTTCAAGGGCACTCTGTCCACAAACGCCAGCACGCCCGGAGCTCCCCTTCTGGCGCATTTGCTCACTTTTTGGCAATGTTCAGCATCTTGAGCTTCTTCTTCATACGGGGCCGAGAAGCAGAGGAGATGGTGGTGTCGACCAGGGAGGACGTGGACTGAGAAACCTGCCAGCAGAGCAGACGGGATCACTGGGAAGCACCGCCCGGAGGTGGCATCCCAGCCGGGAAGCCTTCCGCCCTGTGTGCCCGCCCGCTGACTGCAGCCTACGCAGGACCGTTTCCCAGAAGCCTCGCTCCTCCCCTCATCCAAAGGGGGGACGCCGCCTCCTTCTTGCCAACTCCCCCCCCCCCAAAAAAAAGACAACCCCACGCCTCTGGCCGGCAGGCTTCCCTGAGCAAGGAAGGCCAAAGGGTGTGTGTGTGTGTGTGTGTGTGTCCTGCCGCCTAGCCCAGGCTCCCTCTGGGCCCCCCTCTCAGAGTCCCCCCCCCTGCCCCCTGAATCCATCCACGGAGAGGCTGCCTCAGTTGCACGGGGGGGGGGGAAGGGCCTCCATCAGCCCCTGGGCACCCCACGCCTGCGGCTCAGCCCCTCCAGCTCCCCACACCACACACACCCCTCAAGCAGCCTTACCTTGCGCATAATCTTACGCCCGTAGAACAACACTTTGTCCCGCTTGCGAAACCGGTACTTGGGCTGCTCCTGGGCCTGAACTTCTGCAGGGGGAAGAGTCGGGAGTTCACGGGATCAGAAGAGCAGCAGGCCAGGCCCAACCAGACCGGAAGCAGCATGCCACCCCCCCCTCCTCCTCCTCCAGGATGCGCTCTCCT
>NW_015175986.1:969888-972538 GCF_001447785.1 Gekko japonicus | reverse complement strand
GGGGGGTGGGACTTGTCCACTCAGGAGCAGCCTGGGAGAAGAAGCAGCAGCAGCAGCAGCCCCCCCCCTGGAGAGAGACACACACACGGGGTGGCTGAAGCCGGCCTCCCCCTCCTCCTCCTCCGCTGGGCTCCTCCGAGGCCGGAGCCCTGGTCCCGCAGACTCCCTCCCCTCCCTGGGCCTGGCCAGAGCCGGGGGTCTGAGAGCAGGAGGCGGCACAAGGCGCCACGGGAAGGACAAGCCCTTCAGAGGAACGCGGCAACGAACTACCGGCAGCCCTTTGGAGGGAGGTCTGAAGGCCTCCTGCAGAGCCCCTCGCCCAGCCCCTCAGCGCCCCAGCCTGCCAGGAGTGCCCCACGGAGGGCCGCGGGGGAAACCCTTGGGCCACTCAGGGGACAGCCTCCTACTCACACAGGCCTTCTGTCTGCTCTCAGGAGACCAGCGCCTGCCCTCGGCGTGGCTCTGAGTGGGTGCCGGGGGTGGGGGGGGAGGCCGTGGCAGGGCTCTCTGCTGCCACTCAGGAAGGGGGGTGGCCTCTAGATCTACTGCCACCCCCCCCCTCTGCCTTCCTGAGGACCGCAGGGGAGCGGCAGGCAGCAGCGGTGCAAGCCCCCAAGAACCCCACCCCCACCCCCCGGGTGCTCAACTCCCTCCCGAGGGACGGGCTCCCATCACCACCAGGCCAAAGGGAACCTGCCCAGCGGGAGCCGCCATCGTGCCACTCGGATCGGGCCTCCTGCGAAGGGAGCTCTTCAGGGCCAGGACCGTGGCCAAAGAAAGAGGTGCCTTCTCTGTGAATGGAATCCACTGAATTCACGGCCACAGGAAGTGGTGGCGGCTACAAGCAGGGACGGCTTCAAGAGGGAATTGGATAAGCACAAGGAGCAGAGGTCCATCAGTGGCTCTTCGCCACAAGCGGTATAGATAGGGGCTCTGGGGCAAGGGATGCTGTCTTCTTGGTGCTTGGCCGGGGGGGGGGGGCTCAACATGGAATGTCCTGGCCCCACTGCTGGACCTCCTGAGGGCCCCTGGTGTTTCTGGCCCCTGTGTGACACAGAGTGTTGGACCGGATGGGCCAATGGCCTGATCCAGCACTGGCTTCTCTCTCGTGGTCTTATGTTCTCCAGCACGCATGTGCCGCAGCCCATCCCACAGCACCGCCACAGCCTCCCACGCCAGCAGGCCAGGCGGAAGGAACCTCCCCTCCCCACCCCCCAAGCAGGACGAGCGGCCGGAAGAGGCGGGGGGTTGCCCACCCCTCTGCTATGGGTGGGAGCAGCCTTGCACCCAGCCCCCGGGTGGAAACCTTCGCCCCCCCGTCCCCCTCCTCACCATGCTGGTCTGGAGCTGATCCTCCACAAAGAGCTTGATGCCGGGCAGCACGGCGGACACCGAGTCCTGCAGCGGGAGGAGACGCAACGTGCCCTGAAGGGCCGGAGCAGGGTGGCGGAGCGCTCAGGGACACGTGGGGCCAAAGGACGGAGGGAGACAGGCGAGGGGGCCTAGTGATGCAACGGCACCGCACACAGGGTGGCGCCCCAAGGGCACGGGAGCAGCCGGGCGGCATTAATGCGCGAGGACAGTGCCACACCCGGCTGCCTTTCACGCGGTAAGGAAAGCTTGAGAGGAGTGAATGTCATCGCCCAGAAACAAACATCGCTGCACTTGGCTGGGGACGCTCTTACATGACGCGCATTCAAGAGGCAGGGGAGAGCGAAAGGGGCAGAGCGCCCTCCTCTGCGAGTCTGGAGGAGGAAGAGGGAGGAGGAGGAGGAGGGGCCGAGGCACGCCCAAGGGGTGAAGCGGGACTGGGCTGCTGGGGAATCACACACACACGCGCACGAGCGCAAGGGAGCTCTACCTCCTGGGCTTCCTGCGGCTCCGATTCACTCTGCCCCATGGCGGCTCTGGGCTCCCCGGCTCAGCCCATCAGAGACTCTACAGGCAAGAGAGAGAGAGAAATTCATTCATCCATTCAATTTATTTATTTCATTCGATTTTAGACCGCTCAGGGCGGTGTACAACATAAATTCATGACAAATATAATTTTAAAACAGTTTAAAACGATAAAAACCCGTTACCTAGCCCTCCCCCCCCCCCCCGTGCGCCATGCTGGAACGCTGAAACACACGTGGGCAGCATACTGGGGCACGAAGTGCGGCCTCGCTCAGAGATCGGAGGATGGCTGGCCGGTTTCACGGGGTCCCACCGTTTACCCTGGCAGCTTCCCTGTTTTCTGTCCATGTTCTCCGAGGAGGAGCAGCCTGTGAGGTGTCGTGGAGCACTCAGGCCACGAAGACCCCGTGGTTCACGCCGGACCCAGGATGCCAGAGGTTCCGGCCACACCGGCCTCCGTCACAGGAGTCCCCCCCTCCACTCGTCCCACGTGCTCGTTTCAGAAGCCTGTCGGCTGGGACCTTCCAAGAGAAGCACGTGGCTTGCTTCCCGTACCCGTCCAGAGCCAGAGGGCCAGGGTGGGCCACACAGATAAAAAGGTCATGCCGCTTCATTGAGTAACGCCAATTCCCGCCACCACCGCCACCTGAGGGTTAGCCCACATTAAGAGGGGGCGGTGGCTTTCACAGTTAAGCCAATGAAGTCCCGTGAGAACTACCTGCTAGTGCAGCTTAGAGAGGGTGCTTAGGGAAAG
>NW_015175986.1:954940-969682 GCF_001447785.1 Gekko japonicus | reverse complement strand
CTCCCCCCCCCCCCGCCCACCCCCGTCTCCTTCAGGGACTCACACCAGCAGCTCCCCTTCACGACAGAGAAAGCTCAGTTTGTCTGGTCTCTTCCCCAGAAGGGCTCAGTGGCCCGGAGGATAAGGCAAGGAACTGGACAAGATCTTGGTTGTCCACAGGAAGGGACCGGAGGACACGGCTTCAGACAGCCACAAAGTCACACCCTGGTGACGCGGGATCCCTCTGCTCTCTTCCCGCCTCCCCCCCCACACCCCGGGCCCCTGCGGGCCTCCCTCCGACCCACAGACCGACCTCTGAGCTCTTTGCCTTCCCTGGAAGGGGAAGCCCGTTCAATCACGACCTGGGCTCCCTCTCCTGGTAGATTCAGGGGGCACACTTCCTCAGACACATTGGAAATGGAAGCTGGGCAGAGGGTGAGCGGCAAATGGGCATATACAGCAGCTTAACAAAGTTGTTGGACAGACACAAGGACCAAAAGCTTCGTTTATAGGGTCACCACCATTTGTTCCGGTTTAATTCCGGAGTGGGGGGGAGGGGGCACAGAGTGTAGGAAATGAATGCATCAGAATCGGAGGAGAGTGGCGGGCAGATGTGCCCTTCTCAGTCGTGGACTGCTAAGAGTAAATAACTGAGACCCCGCTCTTTCTCCTGGTAGTTCTCCCCCACCCCCCATTTCTCTGTTGTGGCCTCCCCCAAAGCCCCCTCTGAGGCGATGGCAGGCCTTCCCTTCCCACCACCACTTAACTCTCCCCCTCCCCTCCCCTCCCCTCCCTTCACGGCAGCAGCCTTGCTAGTCTGCAGCAGCAGCAGCAGCAGCAGCAAAGGGAGGAGTCCAGGAGGAGCCCCTTCAGGGCTCCCCACATTCGTTCCTGCAGCTCTCTGGAGCCCGAGACCGGATGGAGCCGACTCAGGGATGGTGGGAGTGTCCGCTGGAATAAACGTTGTCAGTCTTTAAGGGACCCCCCCTGGATCCCTGTTTTATTGCGCAACCCCCTTCCCCACATTTCAGTCTCTCTTCCCCTCTTAAACTGGCACGCAACTTCTCCATCCCTTCACACCAGCACAAATGGCAAGATGCAATCCAAAGAGTGCAGCCAGACCTGCACCACTCAAAGTCCCTAAAAAAGAACCTACAGGGGTGGGGTTTTTTTTGGGGGGGGACAGGGGACCCATGCTCCCCAGCCCTGATCAGGAACCCCCCCCCCCCCGGCAACTTTTTCAGCATCCGCCTCCCGCTTTTCCTGCCTACGCCTTTCTCTCGATCAGCTTGGGGGGGGGGGCTGCCTGTGGCCAGACGCTCTGCTGTGGCTCTTTAAACTTATTTAATTTACAGCCAGCCTCCCTCGCTGAGACTCACATGAAGCTGGCTTACACTGAACTAGACCAGCAAGGTCAGTCTTGCCTGCTCAGGCTGGCAGCAGCTCTGGGGGGGGGGGGGGTGTCTCCGGCAGAAGTCCTTTCCTTTGACCTGCCACATGCTAAGCAGGTTCTCTACCACCTTATTAGGATGCAGCCCCTCCCCAAGGAAGACTAAACAGTGTAAGTCACGGCAACCGACAGGTCCACAGGGCTCTTACGACAACCCTAACCCTATCCAATGTGACAGGGAACAGATTACAGAACTCCGAAAGCATGCAGTATTAGATACGGTATGTTACATAATGCAGAAAATGGAATAATCTCCCTTATAAATAAAAGCCGAATGGTGGTGGCACTTCTCTAGAACATTCCACACGCTCCTAAATCAGTTCGCTCTCTGATCTGTCATTCAGAGGGTCTCCCTATCCATTGGCTGCTTTGCCTGAGTCCTGCCTCCAACATTCTAAACATTTTGCTAATCCTCTCCCCCCCATAGCCAGTCAGAACACAGAGGTTATTTGCATGGAACACAGAGGTCGTTTGCATATGCGACTTGATTGGCTTTTGCCTCTAACATTCTAAACAGTTTTGCTGTTCTGAGGTAAAATGTGTCCAATCTCCAGGTGAGGGCTGGAGATCACTCAGAATTACAACTGCTTTCCAGATGGCAGAGATCAGTTCCCCTGGAGAAAATGGTGGGCTCTGTATCCTTATATGCTGCTGAGGTGGCCTCCGTATGACAGCCAATGTGACGTAGCAGTCAGGGCTTCAGAGCACGGGAGAGGCTGCAGGTGTGTGGGGGGTGGAAAGCTGAAGAGTGAGGGGGAAATAAAGGTAAATTGATGATTGGCTGGGAAGGAGATAGGGTTGCCAACTCCAGGTGGGAAATTCCTGGAGATGTGAGGGATGGAGCCTGGCGATGGTGAGGTTTCAGGAGGTGTGGGACCTCGGACAGGTACCAACCATATACTCCACCCTCCAAACCAACTAGTCTTGTCTGGGGAACCATCGTTGCCAATCTCCAGGTGAGGGCTGGAGATCACTCAAAATTACAACTGTTCCTTAGGTAGCAGAGATCAGTTCCTCTGGAGAAAATGGTGGACTCAGTGTCATTATACCCTGCTGAGGTTGCCACAGCAAATTGACACTGAGTGTCCAAGGCCGGGGCACCCGCCCAGAGCCTCTTTCTAGAGGCCGTTATAGTTATTTCCACAACGGGCCTTTTTCCTAGTCCTATATATATAATTGCTCAACGTATTGGCCATTTCTAGCTCTCCCACATTTTAAGAAGAGGAGAGATTGGATTTATACCCCGCCCTTCACAACCCAAAGGAGTCTCAGAGCGGCTGACAAACTCCTTTCCCTTCCCCTCCCCACAACAGACACCCTGGGAGGTGGGTGGGGCTGAGAGAGCTCTGACAGAAACTGCTCTTTTTCAAGGACAGCTGTGCCAGAGCTTGTGACTGACCCAAGGTCACATCAGCAGGTGCAAGCGGAGGAGTGGGGAATCAAACCCGGTTCTCCCAGATCAGAGTCCGCGCACTTAACCACTACACTCTCTGGATAAAAAAGATTGTCTGCAGTCCACAATCTGTGGCTTGGCTCACTTTCTTGAGTTCTATGTGCTGCCTGCATGTATGTACAGATTGGCTTGGATCTCATGGAGGATTTCCACAAGGGGACCATTTTTGCTGATTCCCACCTGGGGGGGTATCCCCTTTCTCCCAGGATCAGCTTGGGGAGGATGGATTTGGGGCTGCAGCAGGAACAGGGAGGCGAGAAGTCCTACCCCTCGGACAGAGCCCTCTCCAGTGGGCAGGAATCTCCAGTGGATCCAGGCCCTTGTCGTGGGCCCAGTCACAACCCTCGGCGCTCCCGGCCTGTAGGCGGGGTGTTTGGGGGGGGGGGGGTTCTGACACAGTAGCATCTCGGCTGTGTTGTGCCGCATCCACCCGCCACCTTTCTGACCAACAGGCTGCACAAACACAGGCGCACAGGGGAGGGGCACCTCATCCCTCAAGAGCCCTGGCCCTGTGTGGACGGTTGACCCACGCGCGAGAGAGGGGGGTTCTCCTCCTCTACAACGCATCCCCCCCCCCCTTTGGGAGACTGGCTCCTTTCCCAGTAGCCCTTCAAAAGCAACCTTTTCAATCAGCTTCTGATTATCAGGCTTTTAAAAATATTCTCCTTGAGTATCTACCAAACACATATTTTCAGTTGTTCTGGATGTCCTATTTGTAAATTTATTTTTTAAAATTCTAAAAATATCTTAATTTACAGGCATGAAAATGCTCAGTTACTCAACGCGTCGTCCGTGGCTATATACCATGTGTGGAAGGCAGGGCGGGGGCCCTCCCTGACCAAAACAGCCCCCCTCTCCTGGCCCCACCCAGCCTGGTCCCGTTTTGTGACTGGCACCATTTCCTGAGGTGCCAGATTTGGACTTGTTCCAGTGGGCAGATGCGGGGACTACAATATAATACGTAATAAATTAAGAGATGTTTTGATATATGATTCCTTCTATGTATTAATGATAAATAATTTATGGTGAATAAATTGTAAAAATATAAAACAAAAAATATATAAAAATTATTTGAGATGTTTAATATCGTCTGTAGCACGGTATTTGCTGATTTTTGGTTGTGGGGACTACAAACAGGGCAGGCAAACTCCACCCGAATTTCCTGGCTGGGGTACTCCACAGCACACAACACGCACAAGGGGGAAAATTAGATGGTCAGTTTTGCATGACGGCGAGAAGCCACCCTCTGGCAGCGCCGTGCACTGGGTCTCCTCCTCCAAAACACCCTAATCTCCTTCCGCGCTGCCCAGACCTTCGCCATCATGTACATGCACCGTCCTGTGGCACAAAGGCAAGCCTGATGGGACGGGTGCCGGCACTGAGAAAGTCTGCCAAGAGACCTACCTGCTCCGCAACTCCTTTGGCGACAGCTTCTGAGCCCCCAAAGAACACAGCCTCCCGAGGTTAGCAAGACGCCGTGCCTTCTGCAGGGGCAACCAGAGTCCAACAGAAAGTGTTTCTACCAGTATTGCTGTATTGCGACAGCTGGCACAGCACTGCAATTTCCCCAACCCACAGGAGATGTTGCGTGACCGTTTGGTCTGCGGTCTGCTTGGTGAAGCCTTAGAGAGGCATCTGTTTGCACAGGAACAGCTTACATTTCAAAAGTCACAAGAGGAAGCAGTGGCCTCTGAAGCAGCAGCGGGAAGCACAAGGGAAGGGTGGCTGGCGAGGAAGGAAGCCACCTCACTCTCAAATCCACTGGACCAGAAATTCAGATTCGCAGGTGGTGCAGCACAGTAAAGGTAAAGGTTCCCTGTTTGGTGTCGTGGTGAAGTGCGCGGACTCTAATCTGGGAGAACCAGGTTTGATTCCCCACTCCTCCACTTGCACCTGGCTGGATGACCGTGGGCAAGCCGTAGTTCTGATAAGAGCTGTCCTTGAAAAAGAGCAGTTCCTGTCAAGAGCTCTCTCAGCCCCACTCACCTCACAGGGTACCTGTTGTGGGGAGGGGAAGGGAAAGGAGTTTGTCAGCCGCTCTGAGACACCTTTGGGTAGTGAAGGGCGGGGTATAAATCCAATCTCTTCTTCTTCTTCTTCCCTTGCTCGAAAGCCAGTCGAATCCGACTCTAGGGTTGCGGTGCTCATCTCCGTTTCCAAGCCAAAGAGCCAGCGCTATCTGAAGACATTTCCATGGTCATGTGGCTGGCATGACTAGATGCCGAGGTACATGGAATGCTGTTACCTTCCCATTGAAGCGGTACCTATTTATCTTCTTGCAATTTCTTGCTTTCGAACGGCTAGGTTGGCAGGAGCTGGAACCAGAGACGGGAGCTCACTCTGTCATGCGGCACTCAGGTCTCGAACTGCTGAACTACCGACCTTCCGGTCGGTAGTTCAGCATCTTAACCACTGAGCCACCGCCTGCAATCAAAACAGATGTTGTGGGGAATCAGAGGTCCGTTCTAGTGCCATCTGTGAGGGGCAACAATTGCAGAGGACATCATGAAAAGCAGTCCTACCAATTTAGAGATGTACAGTGTCAGGTTTTTTTAAGCGCTTGGGACATATTGAGCAACTGTGTAGGGCTAAAGAAGAACAAGCCATCTCCAGGAAAACAGAACAAGGAGAGAGCATCACGGAAACACACGTACCAAAGGAGAATAAACTGTGATAACCTGACTAATTAACAGTTCTTACATGTTCATTTTATATTTACATACACCATGTGGAAGATTGTATTTGGATTGCATGGAAGGACGCTGTGTCAGAGCAAGTTCTCATGTTTAAATTGCTGCTATTAACATGCAAAATACGGCCTCGTATCCTGCTTTGGAAAAATCCTTGAAACATGGCTTTATGCTGGCTTCCGTGTCAGCAGGACTTGATGTTCCTTTAATTAGGATACTCTAATGAGGTGTGCAATCTTCTCCTCCCTAAGAAGGCTCCTCCCCTTTGATGACCTCTCGGCACAAAAGGACTGAGTTCCTATTGGTGAATCTTTCAAGGGTTTTGGATTTTTATCTAAGAAGAAACAAAGACTGTAACTTTCCTATGCAATTCAAATATAATTTTTCACATGTTATATGTAATGCACTGTTCATTTCAATACAAAATGAATTCGTAAGAATTGTTAATTAGGGTTATGATTATTAGGGTTAGGGTTATTTATCCAGGAAAAAGCAGAAAGGAAGCCTCAGAGTCATTATATCACACACTCTGCAGGACTGTCATACGATGAAGCAGAGACTATTGTGGATCATATCCAGCCATGTGTACATAAAAAAATGACAGCAACTGTCACCACCCAGGGCGCTCCGTGTGTTATGGAAGTGGACTCTGGGTCAGGGTTCTCTATTTTCAGGGGAGGAAACTAGTCAGAGGGTCAAAAATACTGATTTTACTGACCAAAATTCCAAAAAAAACCCGACAAAAAACTGACAAATTACTGAACAATTTAATGTCAGCCTACTGATAAGATAGTGTTTTAAATGTAAAACTAGGACTTGTCTTTGCTTTCACTTTATCTTTGGTTTTTTTCTGAAAAAAGAACCGGCCAGCAGCCTGCCATCCCTGGTGGAGGCCGTGTCGGGCTGGGCATCAGAACACCCTAGACCAATTGTCCTGCGTGATCTCCATGTCCATGCGGACGATGTGGCCTCTACTCAGGCAATGGACCTAGTGTCACCCGTGGTGGCGCTGGGACTCTCCCAATATGTAACGACTCCCACTCACCGGGCCAGACACACGCTTGATCTGATCTTCGTGGCAGGGGTCACAGTGGACGGGGCACTGCCTCAGCAGTGCCATGGTCGGACCATCATGCCCTGAAGAAGACCCATCTGAATGTCTCACCCCGACCCTGTTTGAGCGGTGAGCAGATTTCAGCTTGCCCATGGAGCCAAATGGACCCTACGTGGCTTCAAATGGCCCTGCGGGATCCGATGCCCCCTGGTGGCTCGTTAGATGAGCTTGTGGAGGATTGGCACAGCTGACGCTTGGCAGCCATCACTGAGATCGCTCCCCAACACCCTCTGCGCCCTCACGCTAGGCTGGCTCCTTGGTTTACCCAGGAGTTGCGGATGACGAAGCGAAGGCTAAGATGGATAGAGAGACAGTAGCGGTGCGCCTACGACGAAGCCACAAGAACATCTTATGGGACATTTAAGATCTATGAATCAAGGTAAGCTTGACGTGGTCAAAAATGAGATGGCAAGACTGAACATCGATATCCTAGGAATCAGTGAACTAAAGTGGACAGGAATGGGCGAATTTAACTCAGAAGACCATTATATCTACTACTGTGGCCAGGAATCTCGTAGAAAAAATGGTGTGGCCTTTATAGTCAACAAGAGAGTGCAAAAGGCAGTACTGGGATACAATCTCAAAAATGACAGAATGATTTCTGTCCGATTCCAAGGCAAACCATTCAACATCACAGTAATCCAAGTCTATGCCCCAACCACTGATGCAGAAGAGGCTGAAGTGGACCGGTTCTATGAAGACCTACAACACCTCATAGAACTAACACCAAAAAATGATGTCCTCATCATCATAGGGGACTGGAATGCTAAAGTAGGAAGTCAAAAGGTAACTGGAATAACAGACAAGTTTGGCCTTGGAAAGCAAAATGAAGCAGGGCAAAGGTTAACAGAGTTTTGTCAAGAGAACACACTGGTCATAGCGAACACCCTTTTCCAACAACCTAAGAGACGACTCTACACATGGACATCACCAGATGGGCAACACCGAAATCAGATTGACTATATAATTTGCAGTCAAAGATGGAGAAGCTCTATCCAGTCAGTAAAAACAAGACCTGGAGCTGACTGTGGTTCAGATCATGAGCTACTCATTGCAAAATTCAGACTTAAACTGAAGAAAATTGGGAAAACCACGAGGCCATTCAGGTTTGACCTAGATCGCATCCCTGATGAATATACAGTAGAGGTGAAGAATAGATTCAAGGGTCTGGATTTGATAGATAGAGTGCCTGAAGAACTATGGACAGAGGTTCGTGACATCGTACAGGAGGCAGCAATCACCACCATACCAAAGAAAAAGAAATGCAAGAAAGCAAAATGGCTTTCTGATGAGGCTTTACAAATAGCAGAGGAAAGAAGGAAAGCGAAAGGCAAAGGCGAAAAGGAAAGATTTACCCAACTGAACGCAGATTTCCAGAGAACAGCAAGGAGAGATAAGGAGGCCTTCCTGAATGAACAGTGCAAAGTAATAGAAGAAAACAATAGAATGGGAAGGACTAGAGATCTCTTCAAGAAAATTGGAGAAATCAAGGGAGCGTTCCATGCAAAGCTGGCCATGATAAAGGACAAAAACGGTAGGGACCTAACAGAAGCAGAAGAGATTAGGAAAAGATGGCAAGAATACACAGAAGAACTATACAAGAAAGACCTCGATGTCCTTGACAACCACGACGGTATAATCACTGACCTCGAGCCAGACATCCTGGAATGTGAAGTTAAATTGACACTGTCTAACCATCTCATCCTTTGCCGTCCCCGTCTTCTTTGACCTTCAATCTTTCCCAGCATCAGGGTTTTCTCCAGTGAGTGCAAACATGTCTTTCAAATGCCGGGAAAGATGCCTGGCTTTAAAGTTTGATGCGAACGTATCAAGCAAGCTAGTACTGTGAAAGGGTCATTATGGCTCCTGATTCTGCCACTTTCTCCAGATACTTGGTGACATATCTCTGCAGGTCTGCTATTGGTTCACTGACTTCAGCCTTTGAGAAGTTCCTGGTGGTGATGCACTGTGCTAAAACTGATGCTGCTTTTGGAAGAGCAGTTCTTCAGAGCCTGTTTCTTCAAGACGACCTGCAGATAACATCAGGTACATGGCTCCCTAGTCATCAAATCACCGCAGACTGTGACTGCAGCCATGAAATTAAAAGACGCCTGCTCCTTGGGAGGAAAGCGATGGCGAACCTAAACAGCATGATAAAAAGTAGAGACATCACCCTGCCAACAAAAGTCCGCATGGTCAAAGCAATGGTATTCCCAGTAGTCATGTATGGCTGCGAGAGCTGGACTATAAGGAAGGCCGAGCGCCGAAGAATAGATTCTTTTGAACTATGGTGCTGGAGGAGACTCTTGAGAGTCCCTTGGACTGCAAGAAGAACAAATCAGTCAATCCTCAAAGAAATCAACCCTGACTGTTCCCTGGAAGGCCAGATAATGAAACTGAAGCTCAAATACTTTGGCCACCAAATGAGAAGGGAGCACTCACTGGAGAAGACCCTGATGCTTGGAAAGATTGAAGGTCAAAGAAGACGGGGACGGCAAAGGATGAGATGGTTAGACAGTGTCATCGATGCAACGAACATGAAGTTGAGCCAACTTCAGAGGACGGCAGAAGACCGGAAGGCCTGGAGAGAGCTCGTCCATGGGGTCGCGAAGAGTCGGACTCGACTGTGCGACTGAACAACAACAACATGAGATGGCAGTCAGAGTATTATGCGGCCACGATTGCATCTGCGAGCTCACGCCCAGCCCAATTATTTAGAATAATTCGGTCTATGACTGTTCTGCCACAAGGCAGACCAAATGTTATGGAATTGGACACTGGCTGTGAGGCCTCTGAGAGCTACTTTGCAGATAAAGTCCGGTCGCTCCACCGTGAACTCCCCGCCCCAGTTGAGACAGTAAGTAAACTCGAGGCTCCATGCATGTCTTCTAGTCAGGTTATGGATTATTTCAGTCCGCTCAGCCTGGAGGAAGTTTACAAACTGCTCTTAACTGTATGCCCTACCATGTGCTGCCTTGACCCATGCCCATCATGGCTAATTACTTCAAGGCGCTGGTACTTACCTTTAAAGCCCTTTATGGTCAGGGGCCACATACCTGAGGGAACGCCTTTCCCCACATGCTCCCCAGAGAGCACTGCGCTCAGGGTCACAAAATCGATTGGCCTCCCAGGTCCTAAAGATGCCAGGCTGGCCACAACCAGGGCCTTCTCAGTGGTGGCTCCGTACTGGTGGAATGAGCTCCCAGAAGAGATCAGGGCCCTCGGGACCTTTTACATTTTTGCAGGGCCTGCAAGATGGAGCTCTTCCACCTGGCCTTTGACTAAGGAGCCGCACCAAATAACATTAAATAACTGAGAAGTGACAGTGCCCCTGGTCCTTGGCTTGCCACCAACAGCCTGTGCTGTTGCTTAAATATAGAGACCAAGACGAGCCAACCACCAATACAGATCATCTGATTACAACACTAGTATTGGGTCTGCCTTCTGTAAGCATTCTTATAAGTACCTGATCACTTACTAGCACTTTATGATAATGTAGAGTTTTATTATTTGTTTTATGATTGTGTATAATTTGTTACCTATATGTTTAATCTCTTTGTAAACCGCCCTGAGCCCGCTCCAGCGGGGAGGGCAGGGTATAAATTGAATGAATGAATAAAGTTATTCACAAATTCTTTCATTTCTCAACAGTTTTCTGCACTGCAACCATGAGCATTTTTCCCCCTTGCCCTCTTCTTCCATTGCTTTCTCAACTCCTTCTAGCATGAGCTGGGCCATGTTGAATCCCACAATATCCATTACCTCTACTTTCATAGTCTCATGTTTTAAGAGGTTAATTATTTTTCTATACTTTGTGGAAGATTTCACCAAATCAGTTTTACTCTTAGGAACAAAGTCCTTAAAGTACTTCATCACTAAACTGAAAACAATCTGTCTTCTCACTGGGAAGTCATCATGTTTCCCCAAAAATGCAGTAATGAAAACAGAAAAACACAAACTGCATTCACAAAAATAAAAAAAAAAATACTGACTTTACTGACCATTTTTTTTAAAAAAAACTGACAAATTACTGCCCAAGATGAAAACACAGATTTTTACTTATTTTTCTGACCGTTTTCCACCCCTGTATTATTTCATCAGAGACTTATCGCCAGATTTTTCCACATAAGGGCCCAGAGATTATTCCTCTCCATATCCAACTTACTGATTATCAGGGAAATAAAGTGAAGGCACAAGGCATTTCTGAAGACAAAGTGCAGTACCACACATTTAGTGGGCCTTTACGGCTACTGGTTGTTTATGGTCATTGTACCAGTCTCCTTGGACGGATTTGAGCCTCTGGCGATTATAATTACAGGCAGGGCTATTTTGGGGCAGGAACGCACAGGAACGGCGTTCCGGCTGGCTCCTGAGCTGGCCATGCCTAGCAGGAACTCATTAACATAATAGGCCACACCCAACAGCAGAAGCTCATTAGGATTGGCCTGACATGCAAAGAAGTTCCTGCTACAAAAAAAGCCCTGGGTTTTGACAACAAAGTAAACAGAATAAGAAGCAAAAGGTGGGTGTGGCTGGATGACCACACTTCTGGCAGCATGGGGGCGTGGCCTAATATGCTAATGAGATGTGCTGTCAGGGGTGTGGCCTGATAGGCTAATGAGTTTCTGCTGTTGGGTGTGGCCTGTTATGCTAATGAGTTCCTGCTGGGCTTTTTCTACAAAAAAAGCCCTGATTACAGGCATCCATCAAGTTAATGATTCACCCTTTAATAATAATATTACAGAGTTTAAGACTGTATTTGCCAAGGGCCATGGGCAGTATAAGGGCCCACCTGTTCCATTGGTCCTGAATCCTACTGCGGTCCCTATTTGGATGAAACTCTGCCAAAGATTGGTGCTGAACATGATAATCTGTTGGAGCAAGGCACATTAGAGCCAGTGACACATCCTGCTTGGGAGAGACCAATGGCCACACCGATGAAGGCTAACGGGGACATCCGTATTTGTGGTGTGACTACCGAGTGCACCATAAACAAAGCTTTGCAGCAGCATCCATCTCCAATGCCAAGGCTGAGTGATCTCCCCCCGGGGGGGGGGGGGGGGGGAGAGTTTTTGCTAAACTGGATGTGGCACAGGCCTATCGGCAGTTGTCGGTGGATGACACCCTGGCTGATGCCCAAACTATCACCACTCATCATGGGGCTTTTAAAGTAAAGCACCTTCAGTTTGTGCAGCTCCTGGGATTTTTAAGAAGCTCATAGAGGACATCCTTAAGGGGGCTCCTGGGGGGGCAACATATTATAACAGGGTCCGTTTTGCAGGCGCATCCACTGAGGAACTTGCAACACGGTTACATGAGGTGTTGAATCGTTTTATGGAGAAGTGTGTGCGTTTGGTATGCCTCCAATTGAATTCCTTGGCTATCTTGTTGATGCAGAGGGTATTCATCCTACTCCAGCTAAGGTTAAAGCAATCCATGATGCCCCAGGGCCATAGACTGAACAGGAACTTCAAACATTTTGGGGGATTTTGAATTTCTATCATACGTTCCTACAGCATAAGGGCAACAGTAGCAGAACCTTTGCATTGCCTTCTGGATAAGCAGGCTAAGCGGCAATGGACAGTCCAGCACGACAGGGCTTTTCATGATGGGAAGACTTTATCATCTGACAGTGTTTTGGTCCATTATGACGAACAAAAGCCACTAATTCTTACATGTGATGTTGCGGCTGTTGTAAGTCACTGACTAGCAGATTCTCGTGAGGCCCCTATCGCATTCTACTCTAGAGCAATGACTCCAACTGAATGAATTTATGCACAAATTGATAAGGAAGCTCTTGCAATCGTAGCAAGTGTAAAAACGTTTCATGATTACGTCTATGGTCAACCGTTCATCATAGTTGCTGACCGTAAACTGTTGTTGGGACTGTTCGACCCTAATCGACGGACACCGCAGATATTGTCTCCATGTATGCTCTGGTGGGCAATTTTTTTGAATGCTTAGGGTTACACTCTGTTGTGTAGGCCAGATAATGGTACTGCCCATGTCGACGCTTTCAGCTGTCTTCCCCTTCCATCGGTGGAGGTGGCTCCTCGTCCCCCTCCTTGGGAGGTTCTGCTGTTGGAATCGTTACCTGAACCACCCCTTCACAAGACTGATATTGCGACTTATATTTTCTTAGGAAATGTTACTCACATACTTGCCATTGAAAAACGTTTCAGAGTCTTTGCAAAACCAGTTGACGAGCACAAAGTACCAGACTATGTGACAGTTATCAAGCAGCCAATGGATCTTTCAGCTATTATTTCTAAAACTGATCTTCACCAGTATCTAACTGCAAAAGACTATCCTGAAGATTGTCTCATCAGACCAAGAAAAGCACATCCATTTTCCAGATAGAGGAAACAGTAAAAACGAACAACCACCTAGCAGAGAAGACCAAATCCAGGATGACAGCAGCCCCACAGTCCAGCATCCCAGAGATGACATCAGCCTAACAGAGGACTTCACTTAGAGGAGAACAACACCCCCGCAGAGTGAGACTGAGTGAAAGAACCCACAGACTTTAACAGCAACAGAGGAGAAGAAGAATGAACTAAGTCAAACTTCCAGACAAAAGACTATAAGAGCTTCCCTATGTCAGAAGAAGCTACACACAGCTCTTTGGAGAAAGAATGTGTTCTGCTTAAGGACAAGGGGGGATTTGTAATTATTCCTTTTTTACTCTGTGTGTGTTCCTTTAAATGTTTGGTTGGAGTGCAGTGATAGCAGAGTAGAGTGATTGAGAGAGTCAAGTGTGCAGTGATTGGTGGATGACAGAGTGTGGGAGGAGTTTTTGAAATGAATCTCGGTGTGTGTCTTGAAGTCAGTTATGAAAGTCAGTTAGAGGAAACAGTTGGAGTTTTGAGTTGGAGTCAGAGTCAGTGAGTGAGCAGACTGTGCCTGTGTGGAAAATAAAGAATTTAGAGGGCAGTATATATGTCTTCAAAAGTGAGACTCTAAAGATCTGGAAGGAAGTTAAAATTACCAAGAGCTTAGCCTGTGTGGCTGCCTATGTGAGAGATCCCTGTCAGAGTGGGATCTTAATGTCAAAAGGACAGTGTGTGTGATACATTTGACAGACATATTTACAAGTCCCTTATTCCCAAACAGTTACAGAATAACCAACCTCATATTTCGTTCTTATTTCAATAAATCATCTTTTGTTCAAGTTTATCCCAGAATTCAGCTCTATCTTTCCTCAAGACCACATAGATCCCTGAAAAGCCCAGACTCTGGGTCACATTACTAGCAGCAAAGGAGAGAAGGTTTGGAAGTCCTTAAATTCCTAGTGGCAGCAGAAAATACCCAGTTTACAAAAGCAAAGAACATATATAAAGTGAAAACTAGTCCTCCCAAATAAGAGGATGCCACAATTAGTATCCTATTTTTATAAGAAAAACTGCAAATATATCCAGTACTTAAGAGTTGCAAACTGCTGCGCCCTATGCTTACACAGCACATGCATCCTAATTTTGCTATCTGCAAGGCAGGAGAAAATAAAAATTGAAAGGAGAAAACAGTTTGTGCAGCGAACAAAAGGAAGTGTCCTGTTCTGACCACTACAGAGACATGAAGCAGCCTTATAGTGAATCAGATCCTCGGTCCGTCATGGTCTGCGTTGTCCACTCAGAGTGGTGGCAGCTCTCCAGGGCCTCAGGCAGAGGTCTTCCCCATCACCTCCTGCCTGGTCCCTTTCAAGTGGGGATGCCATGCCGGGGATGGAGCCTGGGACCTCCTGCGTGCCAAGCAGAGGCTCTGCTGCCAGGCCACAGCCCCCTCCCACGTATGGCTACTAGCATATCCTGACATTAAAGTAAACTTTATAACACTGAAAACACAGAAGGTTTAAACACATCATAGCACAGCAACTGTTGCCAAAATTATTCAAAGTTTAAAGAATAAACATTATGGAACACGTTATCTGTCCTCAAAAAAACCAACAACACACGTTTCTCCCCTCCCCCCTTTTGTCCCCTGGACCTTCAGCACCTCTGCTCTGATCAGCGCCCACCTGGAAGACAACCGAGGGTGGGCAGAAGGGCAGAGCCCCCCC
>NW_015175986.1:952693-954924 GCF_001447785.1 Gekko japonicus | reverse complement strand
GCCATTTCCCCGGCAAGTCCAACGTCTACTCAGCCAGAACCTCCCCGCTCTCCCCCCCCAGCCGTGCCCCCCCCCAGGCCTTGTCCCGCCTCCCCCCGCAGGACAGCCCCTCGCCCATCCGGGAGGCACAGCCCTTTCCATTTTGATGTACATGAACCATTTATACTCTGCCTCTCTCCAGACTGTACTCGATGCAGCTTGAGATAAAACCCGACTATAAAGCTCTGCCAGGAATAAATGTGGCCGTCATCAGAAAGCTAATGGGAAGGGCAAGCACCAGGCTGAATGCCAGCTCAAAGAGCTCCTCTGCCTCTGGCTGCTGTGGAAGGGAGGCCCCTCCCCTCAGAGCCACAGGAGGGAAGGGTCACATCTATTCCCTTGTGGCAGCCCTCCCTGGGTCACTTGGAGGGCAGATGGACACAGAGGACAGCCCCCAATGACAACCCCGGTGCCCAGGCGGGCCCCACGGGGAGGGGGCGGTCCTTTCACAGCCCCAGCCCCTCGGGGTCAACACCAGCAGTGGGTGAATTGGGCCTGGCATCACACCAGGGGGCCCAACGCAGACAGCCCACAGATGGGCTGCCGCCTTCTGAGCCAGCCAAAGCCCCCAGAGGGTCTTCACAGGAAGCACCCTGCGACAGATTCACACAGGGGTGGCCGTGGCGACGGAAAGACAACACCCCTCTGGCGGAGACGATGCTCCCTGATTATAAATAAGTGGCCTTCAACTGGGCCGGGTGGGGAGATAAAGGGAGGCTGCTGGAATAGGTCCAGGCTGCTGGACAACATCAAGCGCCTGTTGTCCCCTTGGCACAGAGGCCGGCAGGACCTGTGGACCTCTTCTGAGAGGCCATGGTATTCCTGGCCCCTACTGTGTCACACAGAGAGTGTTGGACTGGATGGGCCTTTGGCGTGATCCAACATGGGCGTCTCTTGTGTTCTTATGAGAACGCTGCCGCCCCCCCCCCCAGTGCCAGCAAGCGGAAACAGGCCAGCCAGCAGCCCCCCCCCCCCCCGTGGAGGGCCCCAGGGAGGATACTCCAGCCCGCCTCAAGGAGGCCAGACGCCTGCGCTTGGAAGGGAGCAGCAAGCAGCAGACCAGACCGGGCCAAAGTACGGATCCTTCCTGCACCACCTGCCCTGGGGCCAAGACAGTTCTGTGGGGGGGGGGGAGGAGGAGGAACCCTGCAGAGCGTCACACGCTGGTCACGGAACAATCTGCAGCCTAAACGAAAGAGGGCATCGTATTCCCAAGCGCCCTCTCAACCGCCTTGCAGATGGCAGCTCTTGGCAGCGTCCGTGCAGGTGCCCTGCCACTGACCAGGAACGCCAGCAGAGGCCAGTCCCCTTTGGAACAGCTTCCAAACGCACCAACAATGAATCAGGTGGCAGCTCTGAAACGAGCGTGCGTTGCCAAAAACCAGAGACTATGCACAGCTCTTCAAAGTAGTGGCGCCATGGGATGTGTTTCTCTGCATAACTTGCACAGCTTTCTGCCAGAATGGACCCGGGGGTGTGGCTTATGGGGGCCTGTGAGTGGGCTGGGGAGCCCTTGTGGATTTCATCCGGGGCGCCCCGCTCCCCCCCCCCAGTTCAAGCACTGGGCCTGACCGAATCACAGACACGGGACAGGAAGACCGTCCAGTACAAGAGACAACAATCCGGAAGAAGGGGACTGATATTTCATAAGATGAAACCGGTTTTAGACCAGGCCAAGCCCAGCATCTGTGCGACTGGAAAACTAAACCTTCAAGCCACTTCACCACTTTCTCCTCCTCAGTCTTGGAAACGATGGAATACAGAGTGTGCAACAACATCCAGAGGGAGAATTCATCACAGCCAAGAGCTTCCCCAGCCACAGAGCAAGTTATGCACCCCTGAGAGTGTTATATGCACACGTTAAAGAAAATGAATGATGGGAACCTGGGCCAATGGCCTCCCAGGCTGGGCTCCCCCCGCCCCCAAGGCTGCTCTGCCCGCCTCCTCCTCCTCCTCCTCCTGGGCGCCCCCCCCCCCCCCCTCCGGGGGGGGGGGGGGGGGCGGCGGCCTGCTGCAAGACCCCTGCCACCTCTTGGAGGGGGTAGCTGGGCCCACCCGGCTCTGAGTCTGTTGCTGGCACATTTCTGGGGGTGGCCTCACCCTTAGCAGTGGGGCTGTCCGCCACCCCCACCCCCCCTCTGCATGGGCTGAAGGTCCCCCAGCAGCAGGTGAGTGGGGAGGAGCTGGGTCTG
>NW_015175986.1:950142-952682 GCF_001447785.1 Gekko japonicus | reverse complement strand
GCACAGCAGCTTAAGGCTTGTTTTCCCTCTATGTTCATAGAATCATAGAGTTGGAAGGGACTTCCAGGGTCATCTAGTCCAACCCTCTGTACGAAATTCATAAACACCTTCCCCTCCACACCCAAAGTGACCGCTGTTCCATGCCTAGAAGATGACAAAAACCCTCCAGGATTGCTTCCTGACCCCAAAGTGACAATCAGCATTTCCCTGGGTGTGTAAAAAAGGGCCACAAGCACTGAGGCAACCCTTCCTGCCCTCCCTCTCATGAGCTGCCCAAGAATCCGCATTGCTGACAGATGAGCACCTAGCCTCTGTTTGAAAACCTCCCGAGGAGAGCCCACCACCTCCCGAGGAAGCCTGTTCCACTGAGGAACCACTCTAACTGTCAGGAAGTTCTTCCAAATGTCTAGCTGAAAATTCTTCGGATTTAATTTCAACCTGTTGGTTCTTGTCCAACCTTCTAGGGCAACAGAAAACAACTCCCGTACCATCCTCTGTATGACAGCCCTTCAAGTACTTGAATATGGTTATCATATCACCTCCCAGTTGTCTCCTCTCCAGGCTAAACATACCCAGCTCCTCAAACCTTTCCTCATGGGACTTGGTCTCCAGACTCCTCACCATCTTCGCTGCCCTCCTCTGGACACATTCCAGCTCTGGACACATTCCATACTTCTTAAATTGTGGTGCCCAAAACGGAACACAGTACCCTAGGTGATGTCTAACCAGAGCAAAGTGCACTTCACGTGATCTGGACACTATACTTCTGTTGATACAACCCAATATTGCATCTGTCTTAAGCAACCGCATCACACTGCTGACTCATGTTCAGTGTGTGGTCTACTAAGACCCCTAGATCCTTTTTGCAAATACTACTGCCTAGACGTCTCCCCCATCCTATAATTATGCATTTGATTTTTCCTACCTAAACATAGAACTTTACATTTATCTCAACTGAAATTCATTTCATTGGTTTTAGTCCAGTTTTCCAGCCTGTCAAGATCATCCTGTATCCTGACTCTGTCTTCTGCCGTCTTTCATACCACTCCCAATTTAGTATCATCTGCAAATTTAATAAGCATTCCCTCTATTCCTTCATCCAAATCACTGATAAAGATGTTGAACACAACAGGTTCCAGGACAGATCGTTGAGGCACTCCACTTGTCACTCTTCTCCAAGAGGAGCCTGTTCGTGGGGAGGGCGGGGTATAAATTGAATTAATAAAATAAATAAATGAGGAGCCATTCACCAGCCTTTTTTGTGTGCGCTCTGTCAACCAGTTACAGATCCACCTAACAATCATAGGATCCAAACCACATTTTTCCGATTTGTCAACAAGTATATTATGTGGAAACTTCTCAAAAGCCTTACTGAAATCAAGATAAATTATGTCTACAGCATTCCCCTGATCCATCCAGGCAGTAACTTTGTCAAACAAAGAGAGGTAAGGTTAGTCTAGCATGACTTGTTCCTGAGAAACCTGTGCTGGCTCTTAGTCATCACTGCTGTCCTTTCTAAATCCTGAAGGACTGTCTGTTTGATTATTTGTTCTAAAACTTCCCCAGGTACAGATGTCACGGTGACAGGTCAGTCTTCTGGCACCTCACCTGTCCTCCAAGAATCCACAAAAATAATGGGCAGAGGCTTAGAAATTACATGCGCGAGTCCTTTTTGTACGCTTGGATGCAGCTCATCTGCTCAACTGCTGGCACCTTCCATTTATAGGCCACTAAGGTATTCTTTGACTGCTCAGTGTTTCCGGCTTCCTAATGTGATCCACATCTTGGTGATTTCTGTGGTCTCCACTGTGTAGCGTCCGCTTCCCACTCGCGCAGCCTCTCCAGCAACGAGGACCAAACGAGGGGGCGACATGAGAGACCTTTCCCCTGCGGGAGACCCTGCAAAGCCGGTCCCCCAGCTGGACCACCCAGGAGGAGGGCATGGAGATGTGAAAACCCGGAAAAACTCGGAAAACGTTTTTTTCCTGAAGCCTTCTTTGTTTTTTTCCGAAAAATTGGAAAAATTGAAAAAAGAAAAGAAAATTGATTATGGAACGTTTTATTTTAACATGATGGATAAAATATTTTAAGACAAGGTGTTCAAATATTTTCCAAACCATTTCTAAAAAATACCTATGGTATCAGATTGAACTAATTTCTGTGCCCTGAGGACCAGCAAGTCCTAGGTTACAAACTGAACTCTCCAATGCAAGAACAAGATGCATTTCTTCCTTTAGGAAGTGCGATTTTGTCAGTTTTGTTTTTGCATGTGGCCGGGTATTCTGTTTGTGATAATTGTTTGGATACACTATATTTTTAATGGGCTAGTTGTGATAATTTCATGCCAAGTAAAAATGTCCATAGTCATATTTTATGTTCCTAAAGTAACAGAATGACTTTCAATCTAGAAAAGACAAAAGAAATGCTAATATAGCATTTTTTTTCAATTTTTCCGTTTCCCCCCTGAAAAAAACCCGGGTTTTTCCTGAGCTTCAAAATTTTCGGAAATTTTACATCTCTAGGAGGGCCTGATGCGGCGG
>NW_015175986.1:944383-949295 GCF_001447785.1 Gekko japonicus | reverse complement strand
CCCAGGGCGGCTCCGCTGGGGGCCAGGCGCCCTCGCACCCGCAGGGGCCGCTCGCTCGCTCTCACAGGGCGGCTCTCCCCGCCCCCCTCCCACGCCGCCCCCGCTGAGAGGGAGGGGGGCCGGAGAGACCACCACCCCCACCCCCACCCCCGCGGCAGGGGAGAAGGGGGCCTGGAAGGTGGACTCCCCCGGACATCCGGACCCAGAGCAGGTGGCCACTCTGCTGGGGAGGCCAAGGAGGAGAGGGGCCACTCCCAGGAAGCCCTGGACCCCCACCACCGAAGAAGGAGGAGGAGGAGGAGGCACCCGGATGGGATGGAGGTGGTGTGCCCGCACCCTCCTTGCTCCATCTGTCGGCCACTATGGTAATCCCCCCCCGCCTCACAGACAGAGGCAGGGATCCAGGGGCCGGCCCTGCCATGGTCATTTGCCTCTCTTCTCCAAGGCCAGGGGCAAAGGGTGCCTCAGGGGGCAGTGCTGTTTAACATCTACATGCGCCCCCTCGCCCAGAGGCATGGGCTGGGCTGTCATCAATATGCGGATGACACCCACCTCTATCTGATGCTGAGCGGCCGGTCGGTCGGACTCCCACCCAGATGACCGTGGCTGGTTGGCTCAGACTGAGTCGGCAGAAACTAAACCCGGCAAAGACAGAGGACCTGCTGGGCCTGAGTCGGGCCGGTTCAGGGTTGGGACTCCCTCTCCCGATCCTCGATGGGACGCCATTGGTGCCAGCACCAGAGGTGAGGAGTTTGGGAGTGCACCTGGACTCCTCTTTAATGATAAGAGGCCCAGGTAGCAGCCACTGCCAAGTCGGCCGCCTTTTATCATCTTCGGCTGGTGCGGCAGAGCTGGTTCCCTTCCTTGACCGTGATGACCTGGCTACAGTGATCTATGCAATGGTCACCTCGAGGCTGGACTACCGTAACGCTCTCTACTTGGGGCTGCCTTTGTCGCAACTCCGGAAGCTGCAGCTAGTGCAGAATGCAGCAGCCAGGCTGTTGATGGGTCTCCCTAGGCGGGACCACATCCGGCCTGTGCTGAAGGCGCTGCACTGGCTGCCAATGGCGTACCGGTTCTGCTTTAAAGTGCTGGTTCTTACCTTTAAAGCTCTTTATGGTCAGCGTCCGGCATACCTAAGGCATTCCCACAAGGGCACTACGGTCGGGGGGGGGGCAACATCTTTTGACTACCCCAGGCCTCAGGGACGTCAAATTCACCGAGACTAGGGCCAGGGCCGCTTGGATCTTATGTCGTTGGTCCGGATCCACCCTACCAGAACCCATCTTGGAACTGGGAACATCAGAGTACCAGCACTCTGTTGTACTATTGATCTTGTTTTGATCTTGTTTTAATTATGGCTTTTGCCTCAATTGTTAGCTGCCCTGAGCCTTAGGGGAGGGCGGGATATAAATTGAATTATAAATAAATTAAAAAATATAAATAAAAGGCCAGGCACTGGATCCAGGCCCGAGGCCCCAAACCCCAAGAGATCACACCCGGCATAATGGACTTCTTCAGACAATGTGCAGAGATCTATACCATTTAAAAGTGGTGAAAAGACAAGACGACAGTAGAGGCTACCTGACTGAGAGTGGAGCAAGACCTTACCTTCCGGGCTGGGTCCAAAGCACAGGGCTCAGGGTCCAAAGCACCAGTCCTCACAGCCAGCAAAGGCCCAAAGCAGAACCAGTCCCAGGGCAAAACAGAGCAAGAACAGACCCAACCAGGCATGTGGCTGAACAAACAAAGGCAGGTGGATGACTTCCTTTTTTTATGTCAGTGGCCAGTTGGCCTGATCCCAGGTGACCAATCTCACCTCCACACCTCAACAGGTGGCATCAATTCATGACAACATCTTCAATCAATCAGGTGCGTTACATCCGTTGAGGTCACGTGTCCCGCAGAGGCATGAATGATCCTCAGCCCAATTACCCCAGCGTCCATCAGCAGGGTTGGATGCCTAAGAGTCCAGGAGCACCTGAAAGACGAACACGATTTGTGGCAGGGGAGGAGCTTGCATGAGTCACCACAGTCACTTCCTTCAGGGTGGAATGGAGGGGATGAATCTTCCCCGAGTCCAAAGGCCTGGAGGACCGTCCTCTGAAACTGTGACCGCACCTCTGCACGCCTTATCTTGTTGCCTAACTCACTCCCACAGCTTCACCTAGATTAAAAGGAACCCATCTCTTGTCATGCCAAGGACTGGTTATTTATTTATTTATCAGATTTATACCCTGCCCTCCCCGCAAAGCAGGCTCAGGGCGGCTTCCATACAAGCATAAATACAGTTAAAATCATACAGTTATTTAAAACACAACAGATAAAACAAATACAAACACAAAGTGTTGGCGGCAGTTAAAATATTAACTTGGGCTGCTGCCACACACGCTAAGTAATCCACTTTCAATCCACTTTCAGTGCACTTTCAAAGTGGAGTTTTACTGTGTGAACTGGCAAAATCCACTTTGAAAGTGCACTGAAAGTGGATTGAAAGTGGATTACTTAGCGTGTGTGGCAGCAGCCTTAGATGGCTTGTTTTCAAAATGAATTTCCGCTTCCCAGATGTTCTGCTCATAATTTCTTGTGGCATCGGCTCAATGTTAAAATAGCGAGCCAGGGCTCTACAACAGTGGCGGCCCCTAATTCAATGCCTGGCGGAAGAGCTCCGTCTTGCAGGCCCTGCGGAACTATGAGAGATCCCGCAGGGGCCTGATCTCCTCTGGGAGCTTATTCCACCAGTACAGAGCCGCCACCGAAAAGGCCGCCACCTGGTAGTAGCTAGCCTGGCCTCCCTTGGGCCAGGGAGGGTCAACCAATTTTGAGACCCAGACCATAGTGCTTTCTGGGGTATATACGGGGAAAGGCGGTCCCGTAGGTATGTCGGACCCTGGCCATATAGGGCTTTAAAGGTAAGAACCAGCACCTTGAAGCGGATTTGTTTTGTTATTGGTCTTTGCTAGTTCTCGCACAAGGCGTGCACCCAGACGAAGAGTCGATTTCTATACCCTGCTTTTCTCTACCCGAAGGAGCCTCAAAGCAGCTTACGCTCACCTTCCCTTCCCCTCCCCGCAACAGCCACCTTGTGGGGCCAAGAGGTTTCCCCAGCAGGCCTCACGTGGAGTCCGGGGAGGAGGAGGAGCAGCAGCAGCAGCAGCAGCAGCAGGGAATCAAACCCTGTTCTCCAGGTTAGGAGTCTGCCGCTCTTGACCACTGCACCACGCTGGCAGGGATCCATTCTCAGGAGTCCAGGCGGGCAGGCAGCCCAGACCGGGCTGTGCCCGCGGGGTCCCTTGCCAGGGCATCCCTCCCCTCCAGAGGTGGCATTGGTGGTGCCTGTGCTGCTCAGGGAGAGGGCTGGCCAGACTCTCGTGGTTCCTCCTGCCCCGCGTGACATCCTTTGGGTGGGTGTGGCAGGGCCCCTGGGGGGCTGGGGATCCCGAGGACCCGGCTGGCGCCCCACCATCAACATGGCTGTAGCGGGGCTGTCTGCTGCCTGTGCCCCTTCTGTCTGTCCAGGTGGTGATTGCAGCAGGGGGGCGCGACATCCCTGGTGCCGTACGGGCTGGCTGCAGTGTGACCAGGGCAGATGCTGCCGCTCAGCCACGGGGCCACCCTCTCACGGGGCCTGGCCTGGCTTCTGTACCACCCCAGCTCCAATGTCAGCTGCGGTAGGGAAGGCTCCTTCCACCTCTCCTGGCTGCTGGGAGCCGCTCGCCAAGGCCGGGGGTCCCATCGGACGCAGGGGGTCTTGCACCCCCATCTGTTGGGCCTGGTTACTGCTTCCCTGCTGCGGCTCAGGGAAGCCAGTGGGTGGCTTGCAGCCGCGTGTCCCTCTTCCTTGGGTTGATGAAACTGGGTCCCTGCCCTCTGGGATCAGGCCAGCCTCCGCCCCGGCTCTTCCCTCCCCTTCTGTAATCGCCCCGCAGGATTCCCTGAATGACCTCCCCTTCACGCACCTGAGGGGGGCTCGAGCTGTGACCCACGGGAGCTCTCACTGGGAGACACGCGGTGGGCCTGAGGGGTGCCGCGGAGCCTCTGTGTTATTGAGCCACAGCAGACTGGCAGCCCCTCCCCCCCAGGGCAGTTCTGCTCGGCTGGACCCTCAGGCACCTTTTCCACTAGGAAGGAACCCAGTCCTGGAAGCAGGAACAAGCAAGGCCGAGGCACCCAGGCGGCGGTCCCCTGGCTCTGGCCTCCCGTAGGGCACACGTGGGTGGCCGGTTCTGCACCCCTGTGTGCCCGTTCCTTTCTCCCCCCCCCCCTGCACAACCACAAAAGATACCCCCAAGCAGCTGTCGCCAGCAGATCCGCACCCGAGGGGCCAAAGAGAAACAGGCAGAGGAACACACGGGAGACCGCCTGAGCCCCAAGACAGCCCTCTTCTGTTTCCTGTAGCTGAGTTTTGGGGAAGGGCACACCGGGGGGGGGGGGGGGGAAGTTTTTTCGCGCCCCCCCCCCCCCACTGTAGAGAACTGTCAAGTGGGAGGGCCTCTGCCGGGCCGCTCGAGCAAGAGTGCTGCCTAAAGGCCGCTGCAGCGGTTTGGAACAGCTGGCAAGCCCCTGGGGGCCGCCGGGGAGGGCCCCTCCCCCTCCCCCTCCCTCAAAGGACGCTTTGGACCCCGGGGGACTAGGTGCCCGCCGTAGGCACACCCCCCACGCGCGCACACGCGGCACGATCGCCGTGTTCACACAGAGCCGCTTGCCTGCCGAGGCGTGCTCCGTCTCGCAGCCACGCCTACGTGATTCTGGTCCAGCCCGCAAGCGTCTGTCCAGCGTCTCTGGAACTCCTCGGGATCCCGACCGCGGGCCCGGAGCCGCGCATCCCCCGAGGGGAGGAGGCAAAAGGCCGCTGCTCTCCTCTGGACCGTGGCCGGACCCCGTCAGCAGCTCCGGGGGGCGGGGGGCGGGG
>NW_015175986.1:943776-944162 GCF_001447785.1 Gekko japonicus | reverse complement strand
TGGCGGCGGCGGGGGGGGGGGACTGAAGCCACCTGGCGCTGCTGCACTGACTTGGTTTCTTTAGCGTCTCTCGACTGCTCACCTTCCCCACAGACTCCAGAGGACTGATGCAACAGGGCCGTGGTGGGGTCAGGCAATTGCAAGGGGGGAGAGAGGAAGGGGGGGGGACGCTGCCATCACCCCACAGGATTCCAATGCAGAGAACGGGAGGACTCTGGGATGGCCAAACGCCCGGCAAGGAGGGGAGCGGCAGGCGGCACGGAGCGCGGGAGGAGGGCCAAGGGGACCGCCCGGCCCTGCAGGACCGGCCCCCACGCCAAGGCGCCCTCTTCTGGGCCGCCCCTTCGCCAAAACGCCTCCCTGAACCCTCAGAATGACCGGGGGGG
>NW_015175986.1:940706-943571 GCF_001447785.1 Gekko japonicus | reverse complement strand
CCCCCACAGAGAAGGCATGCCGACAGGTGCTGTGCTCAAAACCGGTTTTGGTCGGGAGGCAGAACCACCCGCTGCGGAATGAGGGATGCTGCTTTTACACACACACACCACACACAGGAGATACTCTGGAAAAAAACAAGCTGCTGTTTTAAAGTCCTTGCACCTGTGAAAACTTTGTGCTGGAGAATGGGTCACCAGAGCGATTCCTTCTGCCCAAGCGACCCTGCTGTCGTCGTTGTGCCCCCCCCCCCCCCCCCCGCTGCCAGCAGCATCAACACCCTCCTGTGGCCATCCATTGCCCCGAGAGCCCTGGGGGGGGGGGTGCCCCTTAAGGGTAATCCTGCCGGTGGCGGGGTAGGAGCATGTGTGCGCCCCCCCCCGTCAGACCTGCAGGCCAAGAAGCAGCCTTGAGCCCACCCAAGTTCCTGCCCTAAGGCCTCCCTTTGCCGTTCCTTGCCAGAGACCACGCACTTGTCAAAACTGCCCTGTCCAGACTGCCACTGGTTTGTTCACCCAGCAGCACGTGGTTGCAGGGGCGGCCTCCAGCACTGCTCCAGAGCACAGACAGGTGAAACTTGGGCAAGAGTTTTCCAAGTGCTGCCTTGTGTCACCGGGAAGCATTTCCGCCAGAGGGCCGAAAGGGACTCCTGAAGTTTCACACCTGCTTCCTGATGCAGGTTAAATCTCTCTACACTGTGGCTGTGTGTTTTGAATATCCAGGGCAATTACTTGCTCACAGGCCTCCTAAAATCCAGCCCACGGAGCCACGTAGGCTGGTGGCATTATAGAGTTCATGGTCCTATACATTCCAGATGGGGACAAGCTTTGTTTGCCAGAGGGCCACAAGATCCACTATGGGGGAAAGCGCGGTGGGGCTGGTGATGCCTTCAACAAAAATAGTTACTGATCTTATTTTATCTGCCTTTCTCAAATTGCTCAAAGCAGCTTACACACTGAACCGGAGAGCATATAGATTATTAGCATAGCTGCCTTAAAGAGGAAGTTCAAATGCTAAACTGAAGTTAATCAGAAAAAGGTTCTTTCCTTATGTTCAAGATAAGAAAAAGAGCAAAGACATGGTAGCCCCATTGCGGGGACAGGAAAGTGAAATTGCAACAGGTGATGGAGAGAGGGGCAGAACTGCTCAATTCCTACTTTCCCCCGGTCTTCTCTTGCGAGGGAAACGGTGCTCCATACGGCAAAAACAGAATATGAGGGAAGGGAGTTGCAGGCGAGGACCGGCACAGGGGTGGGTAGTACATAAACACCTAGTTTCTTTAAACGAAACTAAGTCCTCGGGGCCAAATGAGCTGCGTCCAAGTGTACTAAAAGAACTCGCAGATGTAATTTCTGAGCCTCTGTCCATTATTTTTGAGAATTCTTGGACAACAGGTGAGGTGCCAGAAGATTGGAGGCGGGCAAATGCTGTCCCCATCATCAAGAAGGGGAAAGAGGAGGATCCAGGTAACTACTGTCAGCTGGATATCTATACCTGGAAAAGTTTTAGAACAAATCATCGGTCAGTCAGTCCTTGAGCATTTAGAAAGGATGGCTGTGATTACTAAGAGCCAGCATGGGTTTCTCAAGAACAAGTCATGCTAGACTAACCTTATCTCTTTAGAGAAAATTACTACCTTGCTGGATCAGGGGAATGGGTAGACATAGTTTACCTTGATTTCAACAAGGCTTCTGGTAAGGTTCCACATAATATTTTTGTTGACAAATTGGTAACATGTGGTTTGGATCCTATGACTGTGTCAGCAAGCTGCCATTCTGTTTTCTGTGACCTCTGTGTACATATCCTTTCCCTGTTACACCCGGCTTGGCTTCTATCATCCTGCTCCTGCTTTGGAATGCAAAAGATAACTGCTGGAGGTTGTGTGGGGGAGAAGATGCTGTAATGCTTGCCTATTGATTTTCCCAGGACTACTGCACCTGTGTTTTGTCTGATGTTCTGCCTGGTTCCCATGTACTGGGCGCGCAACCGTTTCCTTAGCCCGCCAGCGGGAAAGATATTCATTGGATCTGTATCTGTTTGAAGTTCCTTTATTATGCTTGACCTAACTGTGTATCCCCAGTTCTAACAAAGAACGTGTTTGAGTATGTCTTCAACGCTTTGAAATAAATTTTGCTTTTCTTTAAAACGTGGATTTATTCTCGATGCTTGGGGATCCAACATATTGTTAGAACTCCCTTTTCCTATCGTTCCGAATCTGACAAGATCATGAGCGGAATTGAGGGAAATCTACCTAACACGGAGGGGGACTCGGGATCGGTCCCACAAACCTCCGCGTCTTTGGTGTTCACGACTGCAGCCTCGATGGAGGGTGCCGTGGGGGGAACGATTCCCCGCCTGCCTGCACATCTGTCTTGGCCGCCTCCGACCCCTTCGCAATGGGGTCCGCGGAAGACTCACCAGCAGGATGATTGGACTATGTACAACACCCAAGGCACCCGTGAGGTGTACTCCCGTCGGGGGAGCGGATTACGTGAGAGTCTGTTTGACAAGGGATTGTTCCCGGAACCTGGGTCTACCTCGGAGAAGGGGAGCCCCAAGCAGGACCTCGAGGAGTGGATGTTCGAGCCGTCGGGACCGCGTGGTCACGCAGAAGATGAGGAGGGCACCGGAGCCTTCCAAACGGAAGAGGACTATGACCCACCCCCGGACTACCGCCCTCGGGACCCCATCCCGGAGGAAACTACCGGGGAACGTCTAGCAGAACTGGAAGACTCGGTGAGAGACTTAATGCGGGCATTCCAGGATGTGATGGAAGGCCTGCCGGGAATGTTGGACGTTAGAATGGCCAATTTCCTGGACGCACACGCCGCGCAGTTACAAGTTGCTCCTGCACCGGGATTTCCCGC
>NW_015175986.1:920120-938805 GCF_001447785.1 Gekko japonicus | reverse complement strand
CCTTCGGCCTTCAAGGGGCTCCGGGGGTCTTCATGAACCTAATCAATGAGGTCCTACATGAGTTTCTATTCAAAGGAGTGGTCCTTTACCTTGATGATGTGTTGCTGTACTCTCAGGACCTCCAGTCGCATATTAAATTGGTGCGCCAGGTCCTTAAGCGACTTTATGAACACCACTTGTTTGCTAAGCTGTCAAAATGTGAATTCCACAAGACATGCATTGACTTTTTGGGATACCGCATCTCTGGGGGGAAGGTTGAAATGGACCCTGCTAAAATTCAGGCTGTACTTGACTGGGAGCCCCCCAGGACCCGCAAACAATTGCAAATGTTCCTCGGATTTGCCAATTTTTACAGAAATTTCATCCAGAATTTCGCGCAAATTGCCCTTCCCCTGACTGAGTTGTTAAAGACCAAAGGGAAGGGTTTTGATGCTACGAAACCTGGCGCCCCGCTTAAATGGTCCCCTGCTTGCGCAGAGGCTTTTGAGAAACTTAAACTGATGTTCACCTCCGAGCCGGTGCTGGCGCGCCCTGATGAATCTAAGAAGTTTATTGTCCAAACTGATGCCTCGGATGTGGCTATGGGGGCCGCTATTTTGCAAGAAGGGGAAGATGGTCGGTTACATCCCCTGGCATTTGTGTCTAAAAACGTGGATTTATTCTCGATGCTTGGGGATCCAACAGACTGTTAGGTGGATCTGTAACCGGTTGACAGAGCGCACCCAAAGAGTGCTTGTGAATCCTCTTGGAGAGGAGTGACAAGTGGAGTGCCTCAAAGATCTGTCTGGGGACCTGTTTTGTTCAACATTATCAATGATCTGGATGAAGGGAGAGAGGGAATGCTTATTAAATTTGCAGATGATACTAAATTGGGAGGGGTAGGAAATATGGCAGAAAGAGTCAGGATACAGGATGATCTTGACAGGCTGGAAAACTGGACTAAAACCAATACAATGAATTTCAATGGGGATAAATGTAAAGTTCTACATTTAGGTAGGAAAAATCGAATGCATAGTTATAGGATGGGGGAGACTTTGTCTTGGCAGTGATATGTGCGAAAAGGATCTAGGAGTCTTAGTAGACCACACACTGAACATGAGTCACCAGTGTGATGTGGTAGCTAAAAAGACAAATAGCAGAACATATATTTTATATCTGCATTTCTGTGTATAAGAAGCCTCTGTAGAAGGAATTAGTATGCAATAAGAATGGAATGCTATTTAGAAGTTGCAAAGCCGCCGAGAGCGAAGTGTCATGTGATTCACAGCCCTGATCAACTAGCTCTCCACACGCGAGCCCGGGAAGGACCCGTAGTGTTCCCTAATGTTCCCAGTGTTCTGAAGACAAGGTAAACAAGTGTAATTACTGGCACCACTGAGAGATGCACTGAGTCAAATTATGCATGTATGATGTTAACTGCTTGGTACCAATTAGAGACTCTTTAATGTGTGAACAATATGTGATCTCATTTGGGGTGTATGTAAGACCTTCTTCGGCCCTTCCTGGTTACGGCAGAATAGAGTTTTGGAATGGCTGAGGAGGTGCCAAAGGCACTCAGCCCCCCCTGTACTCCCTGCTTTCAATGCATTAAACAGATATTCACCTAACTCGTTGGGACTCCGACTGTGTGTTTCCAATTCGGCAACGGGAGCACACAGGCACGGATTAACGTGTATAAACATGAAGTGATAGTATTGCTCTGGTTGAACTGGATGGGCCATTGGCCTGATCCAACATTGGCATCTCTTATGTTCTTATGACCTCACCTAGGGCATTGTGTTCAGTTTGGGGCACCACAATTTAAGAAGAATGCAGACAAGCTGGAGCACGTCCAGAGGAGGGCAAGGAAGATGGTGAGGGGTCTGGAGACCAAGTCCCATGAGGAAAGGTTAAAGAAACTGGATGTCATCAGCCTGGAGAGGAGATGACTGAGAGGTGATAGGATAACCATATTCAAGTGCTTGAAGGGCTGACTCATCTAGAGGATGGTGCGGATGGTTGTGGAGTCTTTTTGTGTTGCCCCAGAAGGTCAGACCAGAACCAATGGGGGAGAAATTAAGTCAAAAGAGTTTTTGGCAAAACATTAGGAAGAACTTCCTGACAGAGCTTTTGCGGTTCCTCGATGGAACAGGGTTCCTCGGGAGGTGGTGGGCTCTCCTCCTTTGTAAGTTTTCAAACAGAGGCTAGATGGCCCCATCTGACAGCCATGCTGATTCTGTGAGCTCAGGCAGATCACGAGAAGGGAGGGCAGGAAGGGCTGCCTCAGTGCTTCGCTTGCGTGGCCTTTTCTTACACGTCCAGGGAAAGGCCGATGGCCACTCTGGGGTCAGTCCCGTCCCCCGTGCAGACCTGCCTGTGCGCTGAGAACAGAACCAGCTGTTCAGCGTCAGCTGGAGACGTCATTGCAGAAAGAAGGCCTTTTTCATTAAAGCTGGACACCTGGTGGCTTTGAACCGTGGCCTTAAGTATCCAGGTGCCAAATTTCACTGTGAACAACTGAGGTGCGCGCTCCTTCTCTGGTGGGGCACAGCCTTGCCCGAGGTTTGGGGGAGGGGGCAAGGCATTTGCTACTCTAAGGCCAGAAGGAAGAGCACTCCGCAGCGACAAGGACCCCGCCTCTCCCCCGGCTGCAGCATCCACAGGGGCTCTTTCAACAAAGACCGATGACCCAAGCAAGAGGGCGTCAGCCGAGCCGGCCAATGAAGAGGTGGGAACTGGTGCGACCCAGGCGGGTGTTAGAAATCCTTGTATTTAAAATGCCAAAACTGTTTACACCACATAAATGATTCATTATCCATCCACGCCTATTTACACACACACACCCACACCCCGGATTAGATCTCACAATAAATAAAGCATTTGAGAAGCTCCAGACAAAGTCAAGGGGCAAAGAAAGGCTGAATCTCTCATGGCCATGCTGACCCTTCCAGGGTCCAGCAGCAGCAAAGACCCCGCCCGTCTGCCGTTGGTGGAGAGAGCCCCGGTCGCGGTCCGGCTTCCCCCTGCCCCCTTGCCAGCACCTCCCTTGCACCTCTAGGGGCCTCCTGTGCCAGCAGCTCAGCGCCTGCCCGCCTGCCTGCGGAAGAAGGCGCTGGACCAGGCCAGGAAGAAGAGTTCAGGGACTGGGTGCAGAGCCAGCTCTGCCCACTGCAGAGGACCCGAATGAAAGAGCAGGACACGGCCAGGTTGCTCCTGGTCAGGCGCTCAGTCCTCCTGGGCGACGTCAAAGGGTGCAAAGGCCTGGCGGAAGGCTTGGGCCGCGGCGGCTTCCTCCTCTCTCCCCATCTGGCAGCTCCTCCAGTCTGCCCGGCTGGGCATGCCAAGGATGCCCTCGCTGGCCAGAACTTCCCTGGAGGAGGAAACGGGGGGGGGGCGGAGGAGAAACAGTGGCAGGATAAGAACATAAGAGAGAGGCCGATGCTGGATCAGGCCAACGGTCCATCCAGCCCAACACTCTGTGTCACACAGGGGCCAAAAAGACCAGGGGCCATCAATCAGGAGGTCCTGCAGTGGGAGCCAGGACACTAGAAGCCCCCCCCCCCCCCCCGCCGCCCCCCCCCCCAAGCACCAAGAAGACAGAGCATTCCTTGCCCCAGACCGAGAGTTCCTATCTGTACCTTGTGGCTGATAGGGGCCACTGATGGGCCTCTGCTCCATAGGCTTATCCGATTCCCTCTTGAAGCCCCCCCCCCCCCACCCCCGTGGCAGCGAATTCTATGTGTTCATCATCACTCCCTTGGCCTTCCACTCGTTTAGAGGCTGTTACTCCTCCTCCCACCACAAAACCCACAGGGCAAGAGAGCCAAGTCCTCTTCAAGCATCCACCACCTCCAGAGAGCTCCCCACACCAGGCCTCACTGCAGCCCAGGCACCCACCACGCCTGGAAGGAGAGGGGCGGCAGTGGCCCCTGTCAAGGCAAAGGCTGCTCTGCCTGGTCCCTTCACCCACAGCGACGGGCACAGGGGGGGGGGCAGCGGGCCCACCCAGGGCAAGCCAGAGGCCGTTGAGAAGGGTGCCCCTTCCCTCCCTCCCACAGGACGCGGCTTTGGGTCTGGTGCCCTCAAACGGCAACTCTACAGCAACTGAGTCAAGCGGACCTGCCAAACTGCAGGGGAAAGTGTTTCCCAATGCGGTGGAAGAGCTTCTCCCCGGTATCCAGCTCCACGTAAAAATAGGGTGTTCCGGGCTGTACTATCTGAAAGACAAATGCACGACACGCCAGTCAACCAGCAGCAAACGCGTCTTGCAGCGCCGCGCACTCAAGGCTCAGGCGGCTCCACACAGCGCTTGGCGGCCTCTGGGTGAGCGAGCGAGCGAGTGGGAGGGGCCCCCTGCCCGCTGACGGCGGGGGAAGGGGGGCGACGGCACCTGGCCCTGGCAGCAGACAGACCGCGGCCGAACAGGGGCCGGGGAAGCACCAGCGGGGGCCCCCCCCCACCTGCTTGAGAGCCGAATGTTCTGGGATCTCCAGCAGCTCCATCCGCTGCTCCTCAGCCTGGGCGATGAAGGCCTCCTTGATGTCTTCAGTAGTGCAGCAGTCCTGAGGCACGGGAACGACCTGGAAGGGGGCATATTCGCACCCCCCTGAGCTGGCGCCACAGCAAGGAGAGGGAATCCCCCCACCCCCCCCCCCGGAAGCAGCAGCAGCAGCGGCAGCAGCAGCCGTTCCCATCACGGGGGCCCGCGGGGAGCCCCTCAGCTCAGCTGCTCATCATGCCAGAGGGGCCCCCCCCCCTCCGCTACAGGCTTAAACTCATGACGACGGACTCTGTGGGAGGCCTGGGGGGCCCGGGGGGCCGAGGTCTCTCCCACCAGCCCCCGGGGCTCTCGTGTCCTTGACACTCTCCGTGGGGGCCGGACGCCACTCAGAGACACTCTCCTCTGACTGGCCACGGAGGACCTCCCACGGCCCCTGCAGGACTCACGCGGAGGCAGCGTCTTCAAATGGGCCGCCCATGGAATGGAGAGGGGGAAAAACCCAGGGGGGGGCAGGGCGGGGGGAGAAGGCCGATTTTTTCACTGGGGACCTGGGGGGGGCGGGAGGGGGAGTGAAGTGGACACCTTTTAAAACAAGTTTAAATCTGGTAGACAACTTGCAGTCATTATTCATTTTTCTGCAGACGACAGAAATGCTTACAGTCATCTGGTGGGCTGACCCTGCATGGAGTGGGGGGGGGAGGGGGGTGGACTAGATGGCCTGTAGGGCCCCTCCCCTCTCTCTGTGAGAGTATGAAGCTCCTCTTTTGCAAAGAGAATTCCTCCCAATATAACCGGGGGGGGGGGCGCCACCGTCACCTGCAGCTGGAGGTGCTGGCTCCTGTAGTTCCTCTCAAAGGCCACGTATCTCTTCCCTCGGCTCCGGAAGAACTTCTTCAGCGACGACTTGTACTGCTCCACTTCTTCTACCACCTCCGAAGCGAGTTCAACCATTGACTGACAGTGCCCGATGGGCAAAACCAGGACATGGTCAGGAGAGAGGCCCCCCTTGGCAAGGGCGAGGTAGCACTGGAATGAAGAATCGGGCCCATGGGAGTGAGGAGGCTCAGCCCCACGCCTGGCTCTCCGGCCACACAGGCGGAGACCCCAGCCCTGGGGAAAGGCCACAAGCTCCCCCTCTCAAGCACTCACTCACACACACGCCCCCCCCTGAAAGCCTCGGCAGCACCAGGAACCATCACTGTGCACGGAGGCCACCTGAGGAGAAGCAGGAGGCCTGACCCGCCCATGCCGGGGCGTTTGCACTCCCTCCCTCCCCCACAAGGGCAATGAGGGACAGAGACGGGGAGACCACTCCTCCGCCCTCCTTCCTTCCAGAAGACCTTGGGAAACAGCCCCCGGGACAGGTCACCACGTCTCCCCACCCCCCGAGCCCCCCTTAGCTTCAAACGGCCACCTCAGCCCTTAGCCTCTGGACCCACCCGTCTCCAAAGCCCCCTTTCCCCGCCCCCCCCCCCCCCGAGCCCACTCGGGGCGGCAGGGAGCTCCCCCCCAGAGGGGGGTTCAGCAACGGGGCACAGAAAGGAGGGGGGCCTTCCTCTGCCCATCGGTTTCACTGGATGCCCTCGGGAAGTTCCACTATTTTGGGAGAGGGAGGAAAATCTCTCTTTCTCTCTCAGCATTCCCCACCCCCAGGCATAATTCGATAAACCCTCTATCGCGTGGTCCCCCCCCCCTTTTTAGTCGTCGCTTTTCTCAGCTGGGCCATCAAGTCCTGTAGTACCCCGTTTCACCGGTGGTCAATCGGTAGCCCTCCGCAGGGCCAACAAATGGGGGGCCCGGGGGGCCCATGCCCTTCCTTGCCACGGCCTCCCAGGACTGCCTCAGAAGGTGGCGGCTCCCTCACTATCCCCCCCTGGGGGGCCAGGAGCCACAGGGGGGGCCAGGAGCCACAGGGGGGCCCAGGAGCTCCACCCATCCAGCCCACTTTTAAAGCCATCACCATGCCCACCGGCAGAGAAGCCTACAGTGGAGTCATTGTTTGTGTCTACAACCCTGAGCTCCTTGAAGAAAGGACAGCAAAGAAGCTAAAGCAAAGGAAAAGAATGTTCCCAGCGCAGGGGCGCGATGCAAAGAGAAACAGTCCACGGCCAGGCCAGGGGCTGCACATGTCTCTGGCTCTCCTCAAGGGGACAGTAATGGGAACCTGGCCAGGCCCCGTGTCTCTCCCGCCACCGGTTCTCTCCCTTCTTCATCGCCCCCTGGCCAGAGACTGGCTGATTAGGTGCAGTCAGTGTGCCGGTGACACCCAGCTGCATGGGCCATCCACTAAGCCTCCAGAAGCACCTGTCTCAGTTCCACAAGATTTAATTCATAAATAAAGTAACGTGAGCATGCCTGAAGGCTGGAAACGGATCCAGAGAAGAGGGAGACATCAGCCTGGAATGCTGAGGTTTGGGGGGGTGGGGTGGGGGGACACCTGATTAATCCACTTTGCGCGGAGCGTCAAGAGTGAGTTGTATCCCGTGGAAACTTTCTGCTGGCTGACAGAAGGGGCAGATCCACCCACCCCCCGCCCTGACTGTCCCTTTTCTGTCTCCCAGGGCACCTTTTGGGGCTGCTGCTGCGTGTGGGGTGGGGTGGGAGGGCAGAAGCAAGAGGCGGGGGAGGCTCAGGTGAGAGAGAGAGAGAGAGAGAGATAGGGAGAGGGAGAGACCGCCAAGGCGCCCGGAGGTCTTCCAGGAACGGCCACCCGTGCCCTGTCGAGCCGCCAGCTCAGCACAGGGCCGCTTCGTTTAAGGTGAGGGGGCAGGGGGCTCAGCCCCCGGAGACCTCCAATTCAAAAGAACAGGCAGGAGGCGACAGGACAGACCCCGGAGACGGAGCCGCTGCCGGCCAGAGGAGAGGAAAGGAGACCGGGTGGGTTCAACTCGGGCCGGGGCCAGGGGGGGGGGGGGCCCTGACGGGTGGGTCCGCGCTTCCTCCCCACCAGAGCCTCAGACTGATCTTGTGAGGCCTGCTCAGCAGAAGCCGTGTGGCGGCACGGGGTGCACCCAGGGACCTCTGCCAAAGAAGGCGCAAAGAAGACGGACGCTGCAAGTGCCCGGCGGGAGCCCTGCTGGACATGCTGGCGCAGCGCTTGCGTCTCCACACAGGCAGGGAAGGGAAGGGCTCCGGAAGCTCTGTGCATTCGGGCTAGAGCGCGTCAACGTGAACGCTCCCCCACCTCCTTCCAACACTGACGTTGTGGGTTTTGGCTTCTGCGATGTGCCCGGCATTCACAAGGACCGTACGTGGCACGAGACAGCAGCAGCAGCAGCACACAGTGGCAGGAAACGTGTCTTGCGCTTCCAAAGGCTAAAGCGGTGCCCGTGGGCACACACTGGAATTCCGGAACAGGGTGGTGGGGGTGCAGCCTCAAAATGGCCACCACGCCGAGAAGAAGCCCACTGGAGGAGCGGAGTGCCTTTCAGCCATTCAGCGGGAAGGAGGCGTCCGAGAGCAAATACAGCCAACGCCGTAGAATAAACCCCCCCCCATCTGTCCTGGGGGACCCCCCAGCCTGAAGGGCTGTCCGGGGCCTCTCGGAGGGACACACACACACAGAGAGAGGGGATCCCGGAGCACACAAGCACACACACCAGGCACACGGCATATTCCCCGTCTTCCTGGGACGCCGCCCCCCCCCCTCCCGGTGGCACGAGATACTTACGTGGGCCCCGATGCTCACCACCAAGTGCTTCTCCACCTCTGGGCTGGCAAGACAGAACCAGCAAGCGGCTGTCGGCAGGGCTGGAAAACCGGAGGGGAAACAAAACCCAGATTAAAGAGCAGCAGTCAGCGAGGTCAGCCGGCAGGATCTGCTTCCTTTGCCAGGCTTCCGGCATCAAGACCGTCTCTGTTTCTCCGGCACACTGGATACATGTTGCTATGCAAATCACGGATCCGGTTCCTCCATTACAGGCAAATGCTGCACTGTGCCCGGCTGGAAACATTCAGGGAAGCCCTGCTGGGCAAGAGATTGGAAATGACACTCGAAGCCCCTGGGCTTGCCTGCTGCCAGAAGGAAACGCCACCCTGATGGCAGTGGCTGACTCTCAAGCACACGGCCACGGTGCCCTCCTGCCTCCATGAAACGAGTGAAGCAGAACACGGGGCTTATTGTCCAGCAGAGCCCTGGGCTTATTGTTCAGCAGAGCCCTGGGCTGATTGCTGTCTCTTCTCACTAGCAGGAGGCAGGGCATCCTTGCAAGGTTATTTTATTTGCCGTGGCTTCTGACAGGGTACAAGAACCCTAACCTGGATAGCCCAGGCTAGCCCATTCATTAATCCCCCTCAGGTCTCAGAAGCGACACACGGTTGGAGCTGGCGCCTGTTTGGCTGGGGGACCACCAAGGACTGCCAGGGCCATGGCATGGAGGTGGGCAGTGGAAAACCACCCCTGAACCTCTCTTGCCTTGAAAACCCCACCAGGGGCCACGCCACAAGTCAGCTGTTACGAGGGGGCAAGGAACGGCAGCGGCGGCAACAGGGCAGGCAAACGGCCGATGACGTCAGCAGGACATGGACTGGGTGGAGACTCAAGCAAGGCTACTCAGAACCGTCCCATGGAGGCCGAGCCACAGCGGCCTTTTGGGGTACTTGTAACAGCACACCCCCGTTTCTGCCTTGTGTAGGGAAACCAGTTCCACATCCCAAAACCTGGCCAAGAAGAAGACCCATCCTCCTCCCCCACTCCATACTCACGGGGCTTGCCAGGGGGCCGCTTGGTCTGGGGCTGCCGCCCGGCTCGACCTTCAGAAGGCCGCTTCTGTCCTTTGGGCTTGGGGCTTAGATCAAAGAAAAACTGGCAGGCGGGTTCTTCCTGGGGAGGTCAAAAAGGGACTGCGTTGGCCCATCACCTTAAGCAGACTCAGAAAACCAGGGACAGAAGTTTACTTCCAAGGGTACTGAAGATGGAGGCAACCACCTCTTTCATTTCACAACCACCCCCTTTGACAGACGACAAGAAAACGGCATGAAACTGCCAGTGCGAACAGGACAGAGCGCCGGTTTGTTTCGGCTACAGACTTCACTCTGGGCCTCTCTCTCTTTGCGAAGGATCTGGAAAAACTGCCCCCAAGTGTGAAATCTGTTGCGTGAGAACCAAATGCATCGGTGCTGCTCCGTTCATAGTTCTAAACGGGGTGCGGAGACCCCCAGTGTTAGCAAGAAGTGCCCCTTCTCAGCTCTCTGTGGACTTCTGGAGGGAGGCGGCAGGAAGAGGACCAAGAGCACCACGGGAGAGCGTGCCGCCTCAAGGGAGCACAGGGGGAGGCACGGCTCCTCCCCCGAGTCAAGGGAGACGGAGTCCAGCCGACGCAGCACGCTCCATACCTCTGCTCCTGGCAGCTGCTGGGCACCGCGATCCCATCCTCCAGGCCCTCGGTAGGGGTTCTCAGTGACATCCTGCGGCTGTCTGACTAGTTCTGCGGGATCCATGGAACTCATTGGAAGGATGCTGAATGCATAGAGGTACTGGAGGGAAGGAAGGGAGGTGGTCAAGGGAACTTTGTGTTTTGGTAGCAGTGGGGACATGAACTGCAGCAGCTGCTGCAACGTCCCAGGGTCAGGAGGCAGAAGATCAGCAGCTCTCCAGGGCCTCAGGTGGAGGGCTTTCCCATCCCCTGCGGCTGCTGCTCTGATCCTTTTCACTGGGGACTGAACTGGGGACCTCCTGCCGCAAAGCAGAAGCTCCGCTCCTGAGCCACAGCGCACCCCTCCCCCCCCCAGGGAGGTCGGGCTCTGTGCCTTTACCTTTCTCTTGTCTGCATTGCCAACATTCGCCAGGGCTATGAACCTGCTCACATGCTGTGCAGACTCCTGAAGAACAGCATGGTTCCTGCACGGGCAGAGCAGAAGGCACACACAGATTCTATAGGGACTCTGCAGGAAGCCTCTGAACACAAGGAACGATGTCACGCGGGACGGAGAGTCCGGGCATTTCCCCTCTCAGACATGCTCTTCCAAGCCATGCCTCCGTGAGACCGGCCTCCACTGAGACCGGCCTCTCTCGGCTGCCGAACAGTCGCGGGCCAAAGGTTCTGAACAGCCTCTTTTCAACAAAAACAACCACCCTCAAGATTATGTGTGCCTCAGAGAAGCAGGATGCTCACCCAACAGGTGTCTGCCAGGTTTTTTGGTATACAGTTGCAGAAGACTCATTCTGAATCTTTTCCAACAGAGAACGGTAACATTTTACACTATCTTTTAACAAAAAGCAACGTGTTTGACCACCCCCGTGAATATAATTTCAATGACTTTTTTCCTATTTTCCTCATCTGATCTTGCTCTTCCCCCCCCCCCTGCAACACCCCTTTTATTTAAGGAGCTTATGCTGAAAATTCCTTTATTTACCAAAACAAGTGATGGAGAACTGGCAGGTGCCTGCTGAAAATGCAGTTACAATGAAATGCAGCAATTGAACTTCACAATACTTCCTAGAAGCCTATCAACTTACAGTTAACTTTAAATAACTTGCACAATTCTACATACCTATAAGGAAGTCTTTCATAATAGATCTTCTGTAAACCACTGAAATGGTATCTTGGCTTTAGACTGCCAGCAAGCACAGACACAAGCCCCGAACCACATTTCTTAGTGTCCACGTTGCCCTGTTAAAAGAGCATATAACTCACAAGAACTGTTTGTGTGCTACTGCAGGACACGGCCTACGTGCAGAGAGAAGGGGAACGAAACCCGCAAGCCCCTGCCAGCCACGTGTATTCTCACAACTTTTGAAAGGCTGTGCATATACAAAATGCATGCACAAACTCTGTGCATCCACAAGTTAGGGAAAATGCAAGGATGCGATACACAAAGAGGATGAGGGAGGGTAAGCAGTCAGGATCCACAACGACTGCATATCAATGTAACGCGTGCAACGGCTAGATTTACATCCGTAGCGCCTTGGAGATGAACAAGACTTTTGGAGTACAAGGTTTTGAGAGTCAAAACTTATACCCCGAAAATCCTGCTGGTCTCTAAGGTGCTGCTGGACTTGAATTTAGCAGCCTGGTGAAGTGCACTTGATTAAGACCCCAAGGCCAGTCCTCTAGAAGCAAGCTTCATGCCACCAGCTGCCAAGACGAGACCACCCTGCAAAAAAGACCGCCAGCTGGGCAAGGAACACCAAGGGCAACAGAACAGGCCAGCTCAATTCCCCCCTTCAGGTCCAGATCCAAATGGAATACTTACAGGACTGTTTCCAAATTTCTCTACCCCTCTGGGCCAACAGGAGGTCAGCAAGATATCAATGCCTTTGAACTTCGGAGTGGACAGCAGTGATGTTCTGAGGTCAGCCACATCCTTGGAGCTGAAGCAGTGTGCTGGGGCCGGCTCCTGCAAGGACTCAACGCCACTGAGGTATGCAATCTGAAGTCCAGAGGCTCCACTGAAGACACCTTTGCGCCCTTCATACAACACAGAACGTAAAGTTCATGCCAGAGCTTGGACTCAAGAACTGGCTGCGAACGAGGCCATCCCTCGGCACAGAGACCCTACATCTGTGCACCCCAAAGGACCCTTTCATTCAGCTGCAGAGGTGTGCATAAAATAATCCAGCTGGATATCAAATATGAGGGCCCATCGACTCATGGGAATTTCCCCTGGGTGCTCTCACAGGGAAGACTGCTCCACCGATCACAGTGGTCAAAGGAGACTCTTCCCCCTGCAAATGATTCAGTGTTTCCAGGCTACGACTGGAAGCCACAGAATCCTCCTTGCCCACAGGGTCTACCCCAGTAAACTGTTGCTCGGCCTTCGCTGGGCCAGCTGGAGCTGGTCCACTCCTCCAAGAACTGCACCACATCTCCTCAGCCCTTCTGGTGCCTCCTCCACCAAAACATATAAAAGGACATCTCCATGGGAGTTCCTTCCTTCCTTCCTGCATTTAGACACCACCTTTCTTCCAAAGGCACTCCCAGGCTATGTGCAAAACGAATGACTTAATCAGTGCCAACAAAGACACAGCAGCTGGATTTTCTCAGGAAACTGGAGAGTTTTCTCCAGGATCCATCAATCAGCATAGCTTAACGGCTTCATAGTTGTATCATTCATCACAATGATAAAAATCACTAAGAAGTTTCCAGAATTACCCAGATAAGTGATGTTCTCAGCTAGCTCACATCCACTGACATCTGGAAAGCGACGAACGGCTTCTTCAGTGTTGGCACCCAAGATATATGTCTGAATAGGAGCTAAGGGAAAGAAAGCCATGGCCTGAGCAAGCTGGATTGGCCGAAGTGCGAAGGGTTCCCACTGCCTTCAAAAGTGTATCCTCCTCACCAAGGGAGAGGAGAGGATGGACAGGAACCCACCCCCCCTCAAAATGTGGTGGGAGAGTTACAACCAGCTCATTTAAAGCAAGAAATTGCCTTTTGCAGCCCATGTTCTTTATCTGTATTTATGACCAGGCATCGAAGACTAAAAAATGATGTCCTCATCATCATAGGGGACTGGAATGCTAAAGTAGGAAGTCAAAAGGTAACTGGAATAACAGACAAGTTTGGCCTTGGAAAGCAAAATGAAGCAGGGCAAAGGTTAACAGAGCTTTGTCAAGAGAACACACTGGTCATAGCGAACACCCTTTTCCAACAACCTAAGAGGCGACTCTACACATGGACATCACCAGATGGGCAACACCGAAATCAGATTGACTATATAATTTGCAGTCAAAGATGGAGAAGCTCTATCCAGTCAGTAAAAACAAGACCTAGAGCTGACTGTGGCTCAGATCATGAGCTACTCATTGCAAAATTCAGACTTAAACTGAAGAAAACCACGAGGCCATTCAGGTTTGACCTAGATCACATCCCTGATGAATATACAGTAGAGGTGAAGAATAGATTCAAGGGTCTAGATTTGATAGAGGGCCTGAAGAACTATGGACAGAGGTTCGTGACATTGTACAGGAGGCAGCAATCACCACCATCCCAAAGAAAAAGAAATACAAGAAAGCAAAGTGGCTGTCTGACGAGGCTGTACAAATAGCAGAGGAAAGAAGGAAAGCGAAAGGCAAAGGCAAAAAGGAAAGATTTACCCAACTGAATGCAGATAACTAACTGCCCTCTGTAATAAAGCCATCTACAGTAGGTTGCAGTTTTCCTCACTGGACAGTCTATTCAGATACTGCAACAGTGGGTTCAAGTTTTTTTTTTTTTTTTTTTAAATCTTAGCCACTGTGTCTCAGAATGAAGTCATCTCAACAATTTAAACTTCTCGGGAGTGGGAGAAGTTTGCATGCATGTATGCGACTGAACAACAAATGCATGTTCTTCAAGAAATTAATGAAATGACTTCCAAAGAAGACTGCATGAGTAAGCCTTTATGAAATGAACTTTTTATGAGAAAGAACAAGAAGTGTAACAGTATGCTTGGAGGGAGGAATGGAGAAGGGGAATTGGACCAACATAATACATTTTTTAAAAAAGAAAACAAAACCACAAACAGGATACAGACATATTAAAAAAGCAACACTGACCTAACAGTGGAATGTGAACTATATTTGACCTAAACCACGTCACATCCACTACTCTTCCCCACAGTGAAATGTTGGTAGCTCTTAAAGAAGCAAAATAGACACACAGCGGTCATCTAATCATGTTTTTATTTTCCACAAAGCATGCTGTTTTGATTGTACAAGACTGTCTCGTTCAAGCCGCTTCTCCTGCATTATGGGGGGCAAAGCCTGAAGGGTGGGGGGGGGGGGCAATGCCTCCTACAGAATGCTGTGACATTTTATAAATATCTAACATAATCCATACCACAAAGGTTCAAAGACTAGAAGAATAGAAACAGACAGTTCTCCACCTGTTGCTTTGATTTGCTGTGGAGCATTGAACAATACTAGGTAAATAAGTTGTAAGTAGCTGGAAGATAGAACTCAGACTTCAGCAATATTCATAACTAAAACAGTAACATTCCCCAGTTGCAAAACGTGGGTGCATATGCAGACAATTACAACTCATATTTGCTAGCTGGTAAATATCTATTTGGCTTAAGGATATACCTGTTCCTGTGTAGTGTAAGTTTTCAGATTTCTACATCAAGACTCTGACTAAAACATAAATCTAACCTTTTGGTTATTTGGTACTCATTATGGCCAATTTTCCCCCTCATGGATCACTGCCTTGTCGTGGCGAGGGGGCTTGTGCAGTTCAATGAAGCTGTGGGCTATGCCGTGAAGGGCCACCCAAGACGGACAGGCCACAGCAGAGAACTCAGACCAAGCGTGATCCACCTGGAGAAGGAAATGGCAACCCACTCCAGTATTTTTGCCAAGAAAACCCCATGGACAGTATCAAAAGGCTAAAAGATATGACGCCGGAAGATGAGCCCCTCAGGTCGGAAGGTGTCCAATATGCTACTGAGGAAGAGCAGAGGACAAGTACAAGTAACCCCAGAAAGAGTGAAGCGGCTGGGCCAAAGCCGAAAGGACGCTCAGTTGTGGATGTGTCTGATGGTGAAAGGAAAGTCCAATGCTGCAAAGAACAATACTACATAGGAACCTGGAATGTAAGATCTATGAATCAAGGTAAGCTTGACGTGGTCAAAAATGAGATGGCAAGACTGAACATCGATATCCTAGGAATCAGTGAACTAAAGTGGACAGGAATGGGCGAATTTAACTCAGAAGACCATTATATCTACTACTGTGGCCAGGAATCTCGTAGAAAAAATGGTGTGGCCTTTATAGTCAACAAGAGAGTGCAAAAGGCAGTACTGGGATACAATCTCAAAAATGACAGAATGATTTCTGTCCGATTCCAAGGCAAACCATTCAACATCACAGTAATTCAAGTGTATGCCCCAACCACTGATGCAGAAGAGGCTGAAGTGGACCGGTTCTATGAAGACCTACAACACCTCCTAGAACTAACACCAAAAAATGATGTCCTCATCATCATAGGGGACTGGAATGCTAAAGTAGGAAGTCAAAAGGTAACTGGAATAACAGACAAGTTTGGCCTTGGAAAGCAAAATGAAGCAGGGCAAAGGTTAACAGAGTTTTGTCAAGAGAACACACTGGTCATAGCGAACACCCTTTTCCAACAACCTAAGAGGCGACTCTACACATGGACATCACCAGATGGGCAACACCGAAATCAGATTGACTATATAATTTGCAGTCAAAGATGGAGAAGCTCTATCCAGTCAGTAAAAACAAGACCTGGAGCTGACTGTGGTTCAGATCATGAGCTACTCATTGCAAAATTCAGACTTAAACTGAAGAAAATCGGGAAAACCACGAGGCCATTCAGGTTTGACCTAGATCGCATCCCTGATGAATATACAGTAGAGGTGAAGAATAGATTCAAGGGTCTGGATTTGATAGATAGAGTGCCTGAAGAACTATGGACAGAGGTTCGTGACATTGTACAGGAAGCAGCAATCACCACCATCCCAAAGAAAAAGAAATGTAAGAAAGCAAAGTGGCTTTCTGATGAGGCTTTACAAATAGCAGAGGAAAGAAGGAAAGCGAAAGGCAAAGGCGAAAAGGAAAGATTTACCCAACTGAACGCAGATTTCCAGAGAACAGCAAGGAGAGATAAGGAGGCCTTCCTGAATGAACAGTGCAAAGTAATAGAAGAAAACAATAGAATGGGAAGGACTAGAGATCTCTTCAAGAAAGTTGGAGAAATCAAGGGAGCGTTCCATGCAAAGCTGGCCATGATAAAGGACAAAAACGGTAGGGACCTAACAGAAGCAGAAGAGATTAGGAAAAGATGGCAAGAATACACAGAAGAACTATACAAGAAAGACCTCGATGTCCTTGACAACCACGACGGTATAATCACTGACCTCGAGCCAGACATCCTGGAATGTGAAGTTAAATGGGCCTTAGAAAGCATTGCTAACAACAAAGCTAGTGGAGGTGATGGTATTCCAGCTGAGCTATTCAAAGTCTTAGAAGATGATGCTGTTAAAGTGCTGCACTCCATTTGCCAGCAAATTTGGAAAACGCAACAGTGGCCACAGGATTGGAAAAGATCAGTATACATTCCAATCCCAAAGAAGGGCAATGCCAAGGAATGTTCAAACTATCGCACAATTGCACTCATATCACACGCTAGCAAGGTCATGCTCAAGATCCTACAAGCTAGGCTTCAACAGTACGTGGATAGAGAACTACCAGAAGTACAAGCTGGGTTTCGAAGAGGTAGAGGAACTAGAGATCAAATTGCCAACATTCGCTGGATTATGGAGAAAGCAAGAGAGTACCAGAAAAATATCTACTTCTGCTTCATTGACTATGCTAAAGCTTTTGACTGTGTGGATCACAACAAACTATGGCAGGTCCTTAAAGAGATGGGAGTACCAGACCACCTCACATGTCTCTTGAGAAACCTGTATAAGGGCCAAGAAGCGACAGTTAGAACCGGATATGGAACAACTGATTGGTTCAGCATAGGAAAAGGAGTACGACAAGGATGTATACTGTCACCTTGCTTATTTAATATATATGCAGAGTACATCATGCGAAATGCTGGCCTGGATGAATCACAAGCGGGAATTAAGATTGCTGGGGAAAAGATCAACAACCTCAGATATGCAGATGATACCACTCTAATGGCAGAAAGTGAAGAGGACCTAAAGAGCCTCTTGCTCGGGGTAAAAGAGGAGAGCGCAAAAGTGGGCTTGAAGCTCAACATCAAAAAAACTAAGATCATGGCATCCGGCCCCATCACTCCTTGGCAAATAGAAGGGGAAGTCGTGGAAGTGGTGACAGACTTCACGTTCCTGGGATCCCAGATCACCGCAGACTGTGACAGCAGCCATGAAATTAAAAGACGCCTGCTCCTTGGGAGGAAAGTGATGACGAACCTAAACAGCATGATAAAAAGTAGAGACATCACCCTGCCAACAAAAGTCCGCATGGTCAAAGCAATGGTATTCCCAGCAGTCATGTATGGCTGCGAGAGTTGGACTATCAGGAAGGCCGAGCGCCGAAGAATAGATTCTTTTGAACTATGGTGCTGGAGAAGACTCTTGAGAGTCCCTTGGACTGCAAGGAGATCAAATCAGTCAATCCTCAAAGAAATCAACCCTGACTGTTCCCTGGAAGGCCAGATAATGAAACTGAAGCTCAAATACTTTGGCCACCAAATGAGAAGGGAGCACTCACTGGAGAAGACCCTGATGCTGGGAAAGATTGAAGGTCAAAGAAGACGGGGATGGCAAAGGATGAGATGGTTGGACAGTGTCATAGATGCAACGAACATGAAATTGAGCCAAATTCAGAGGACGGCGGAAGACAGGAGGGCCTGGCGTGATCTGGTCCATGGGGTCGCGAAGAGTCGGACTCGACTGTGTGACTGAACAACAAAAAAATGAAGACTATGCAAAACAACCCACTTCTCCCCTGATGCTTTAGTTTTCTATCTGGATTTAGTTTGAATTTTTATTTTTGGAGGCGCATTCCCGCTGGAGTCTGAAGTGGCAGAAGCTCAGAAGAGCTGGGTGGCCACAGTGTCATGGGAATACAACATGCCGCTGATGCACTTTGTGGGCCATTGCGCACAATGTGTGTGCCAGCCGTCCAGATCTGGCGGGGCTGTTCTCGCGGAGTGGGCTCTCTGTACCTTTTTTTGTTCCCGTTTGATAGTCTTCCCATTCTGGATCTTGAGCAGAGCCAAAGAAATCTCCCACACACAAGAGCAGCTAGAAAGATTCAAAGGAGAGAGAGGGAGATCAAACCCCACCCCCCACCCCGCTTGGGGGTGAAGCTCGGTGGAGGGCACAGGCCCCCCCCCGCCCCACCCTGAGCCGCTGGGGGGGGGGGAACACGGAAGAGGGGTCTGCGGCCCAGCCGGTCCCTCCCGCCCCACCCGCTGCCTCTCCTTCCTCTGCTCCTGTGGCTGCCCCCGCCCCTTCCCCCTGGGGGGGCGAGAGGGGGGGCGAGCGCGACACGCCCACCGGCCGAGGGGGAGGCCGGGCCAGGAGAGACGCTGCCACACACACACCCCTCCGGGGACTCCGTCAGGCAGGCGGTCGGTCGGTGGGTAGGTGGGTGGGTAGCCCGTCCCGCCGCCCCTCCCGCCCGGGCTCTCGGCACCCGCCGCCCCCGGCGGCCTCTGGCGCCCCTCCGAGGAGAGCAGGAAGCCGCTCGCCCCTCCGCCCCCCCCCCCTGTCCCTCTGCGGGCGCCCTCGCCCTCGCTTCCGGGGGCACCACCGCAGGGGCACCGCTCGCAGGCCCGCCAACCGCCT
>NW_015175986.1:918586-918918 GCF_001447785.1 Gekko japonicus | reverse complement strand
GCGGGACCGCGGGAGCGGCCTTTGCCCGTTTTGTGGGCGCTCTCTGGCCTCGAGGAGAAGCCTGCCCAAAGCTGCCGGAAGGTCCCCGCTCTCTCTCTCTCTCTCTCTCTCTCGGCCTCCAGGAGACCTCGTGAGGGAGGGGTGGTGCTCGGATGCAGCCTCACTGAAGGCAGTCTGGCCTGGGGCCACTCTGAGCCCTTTGCGATGCTGAGGGGTGGTCTTTGTGCTGGATGTGGGTTTTCCGGTATGTCTTCTGGAGCCCCCCTGGTGATGGGGGAAGGACAGGGTAGATACCTTTGAGTAACAGATGACCTCTTTAAAAAAAACAAAAG
>NW_015175986.1:910622-918533 GCF_001447785.1 Gekko japonicus | reverse complement strand
TGCGTTCTGAGCCGCAGACAGAATTCTGTCTGCGCTGGCAGTGGCACTGAGCTTCATAGAGAGGCGCTCAGACAGATGTTGAGTTTGGGCCAAGCCATACGAAACAGCAGCTGAGAAAATCAAGAGCCTGCACTGGTTCCTGCTGGGCAAAACCCTCCATGGGAGGGTTTGGGCGCTGATGCAGACTGTGCTGCCCAGTGTGTGTCCCCCCCCCCCCGGCTCCACCACCCGCCTGTCAGGTCTGGAAGGCCACCAGCTGAGCTGCTCAGAGAGGATTCTCCTGCGTAGGGGTTAAGCCCTGCCGGAACGGGAGAGGGGCGCTGCCAGGCAAATGTGTGTGATCTGAACCGGCACGGGACTCGTGGCTCTGTGTGTGTTCGGGAGCAAACGAGGGCACCTCTCTCCAGTGCCACTAACGGGTGTCGTCTTCTCTTAGTGGTGGTGTCATGATCTACATCGATCGAATTGAAGTGGTGAACGTCTTGGCGCCGCATGCAGGTATTCCCCCCTACACAAGGAGCTTTGTCTCCCGTCAGGGAGGAGGGGGGCCTGGCGAGAAGGCTCGGAGGGGCTGGGAGTGCTCTCTGCCCGGGCTTTCGGAGGTCTTTGCTTCAGGTGGTTGTCTCTGGTTTGTAAACCAGACCCCCCCCCCCCCCCCCCCCCATCAGAGCGAGTGTACAGATGGGTGTGCTGGCACAGAAGTTAAGACGGGCCCCTTGAGCTAAGCAGGCAGCTGGTCCATATAAAGAATCTCTTATGAATAAATCTCGGCTGTAGAAAAAAGTGGTTGTCAGAGGCTTCACCGCAGTCAGGTGGACTGATTTGGCCGGGACATAAGCGCTGGGGAAGCAACAGAGTTAGACGTGTCAGAAGAGGGCTCCTGAGTCAGACCAAAGCTGAATCCCATCCAGTTTCCCGCTGTGGTCAGCGCAGGGTTGCCAAGTGCCTTCCTCCTGCTAGCGGGGGGGTGGGGGTGGGCGGGGGCGTCAGTCACGCTCTACTTTTGTGGGGAAACTCCATGTGGAAAATGGCTACAAACCGTAGAGTTTTGCCCAAAAAGTAGCATCCCCCCCAGAGGGTGCCAACACGGTGGTGCCACTTCCGGGTGTGAAGAGGCTGCAGGGAAGCCGGGGTTGTTCGGGGCGCTGGCTGCACACCCCTAAAAAGGCAGCTGCAGAGCTTGCCCTTCCTTGCAAAAGTCTCCAAGGGCCTGGGCTATGTTGGCGACCCCCGGGGGTCCCGGCCTGATCTCTCCGCTGCCCCCCGGGGGTGCTGCTCTCGCGCTTCCTTTCCTTGGCGAGACTGCCCCGGGGGTGGGGGGGTGCCTGCGCCAGTGTCCAAGGCGAAGTGCGTGTCGCTTGGGGCGTCTTATGTTTGCGTGAGGTTGCAATACCCTCTCTGCTCCTGCCGCCCCAGCCTACGACATCGTGAGGAACTTCACTGCCGACTATGACAAGGCTCTCATCTTTAACAAGATCCACCATGAGCTGAACCAGTTCTGCAGTGCCCACACTCTCCAGGAAGTGTACATTGAGCTCTTTGGTAAGCGTGGGCTCCCCCCCCTGCGCCAGTCATTGCCTCACTTGCTGACAAGAGGTGTCTTCCATGGAGTCTGCGCTCATAACTGGGCTCAGCTTTGGGTGGACTCTGGTGGCATAACGGTTTCCTTTGATCTTTGACAGCTAATTAAAAGTTACAGAAAGATTTATTGCCCTTTAAGCGAGATAAGAGTTCAGCTTGGCCTTTTTATCTGGTATTAGAAAAGATAACGAGCACCTGTCAGCTGTCTGCTCGGATGCACCTGTTTGATAAACTCATGGTTAAGAACCAATCACTGCTTTAGAGAACAATTACAAAGAGATCAAGAGTAAGATGATATTTTTTCCCTACGAAAATCCATTGCTGTGACAAGCAGATCAGACTTCTCCGCATGGAACTCCATGGAGAGATTAGGGGGTGTGGTTTCTCTCTTTGCGCGCACGTGACTTTGGTTTGTAGGGAAGTTCCTTAAAGCAGTTTTCAGACCACAGCCTGGAAGCTGGTTTGCTTTAAAATTTGAAAAGGGGGGGGGGTTTGCAGATGGGGGCAGGTGTGCTACTTCTTTCCTTCTTCCTCCCTCCCTCCCTCCCTCCCTCCCTCCGGGGAGGGGGCAGGGTCCTTTTCCAAGGCCGTTTTTCCTTGCCAGCCTGCTCCTGCATTTAATTCGGATGTGTTGCATTTGTCGGCTTCCTTGGGTGTTCTTTTTGTGCAGAAGGGTAATGATAGAAATAGGGTGCTGGAAAGAGCTTTGGGAAGCCTGAGCAGCTGGCTGACTTGGTAGTGATCCTGTCCCTCCTGTCTGCTGCTCCTAGACCAGATTGACGACCACCTGAAGACGGCACTGCAGCGGGACTTGAACGCCCTGGCGCCAGGGATCACCATCCAGGTAAGCCGGGTGGCGTGAAAAGGCCTCCCCTGTAAACAAAGAGCCTCGTAACTAGTTCCGGTCTTGGGTGAGGCTGGTGGGCGGGAGCTGAGAGGTCCAGAGAGGCTCCTTGTGCCTTCTGGTGGGCACCTGGCACTGCTTGCCTGCTGGTAAACGTTTGGTGTGGGTAAATGTTAGGTATCCCAGGGGAGTAGCCCAGGTTGCCTCCAAGCACGTCAGAAGGCAAGGGAGGTTTCTTTGCCCTTCCGGCTTTTAGCTGTCTGGATTCTGTACACAGGAAGGAGCTGCAGAGCACTGCTTCTGCCAGGAGGCCCCACAGGCCGGCAGCCGGGGGGGGTAAGGGTTCCTCCCCGGAAGAGGGTGGGGGGAGGCAGCCCAGGAGATTTCTAGATAGGGCCGTCTGTGCACGACAGTCAGTGAGGTGCTATTTAAGACCAGCTTTCTCTCTCTCTCTCTCTCTCAGAACGTATAACGTATGTTTTCTTTTGTTTACTACGGAATTTGTTTGCTGTCTTTAATTTCTGCTTCCCCCCGGCATCTCAAGGGACAGAGTTAAGACACGCGTGGCCAGGGAGCAGCACAGGGTGCAGCAACCGTTTGCAACGGCCCTCTCAAATAGTGGCTATGTTTGCTGGGTTTTTTCTTATAGAAAACGGGGATGTTTATACTTTTAAATTCCGTAAACATGCCAAAGAATAGAATAGAATAGTATATGATATAATAAGTTATATGTATTATGTTGATACATCATCAGTGAAGTTAGTTTAGGGTTGATAGGAGAGAGTGGCACCTATTCCAGCCTTTCCCAGAATCCTTGGGGTTCCCCCCCCCCCCGCGGCTTCAACCTTTCCAGAAGTTTCCCGTCCCTAGGAGGGCGCAGCCTGGGCTGGGCTGGGCTGGCCTGATCCTGTCTCAGCTCTCAGCCGCCCCGGACAGGGCTTGGATGGGAGAGTAGCCGGGAAGCCCAGGGCTCCAGCGCAGAGGCCGAGGCCACGTGTGGCAGACCGTCTTTGGACGTCCCTCGCACTGAAGGCCGCCTGGGGTCTGGGAGAGGACAAGAGGGAGGGTGGCTTGACTTGAGCGGTCTGTCTTCTTCACGCAGGCCGTGCGTGTGACAAAGCCCAAAATCCCCGAAGCCATCCGGAGGGATTTTGAACTTGTGTGAGTATTCCCCGCTGGAGTATTCCTCCCGAGAGCCGGGCACCCACAGCGGCCTGCTCCTTGTGGGGGTGGGGGCAGGATCCGTGGGTCTGGGCCCGCTGTCAGGGCCTCCTCCAGTCCCCTTTAAAGGCCACGTGAAACGCCCCCTTGCGCAGCTGTTGGGCTGCTCCTGGAGCCCTTGAAGACGTGGGGCTGTGGGCGCTCCTCGCAAGAGCGGAGTCAGCAGTGGGGATCCGTAGCTTGGGCGTTGTGGCTCCCTCGGCTCCCTCAGCGTGCCTGCGCTCCAGACCTGGAACTAGCCATGCACACGGACTTCCAGAAGGTTTTCCCGTAAGGTCCCTCACCAAAGACTCCCGGGCCAGGGGATGAAAAAGACAGGCCACCTCTGGATTCAAAATGAGCTAAAGGAAAGGAAGTCGAGATTAGGAATACGCACAGACAGTTCTTGCAGGGGAGGGAAGTGAGCAGAGGGGGCAACGTGAGGATCGGTATTAGGACCGGTGCGGTTTAATTTGTTTGTTACAGTCGGTGGGTGTGGATAGGCCCCGCCTGTGGTGTGAGTTGGGCGTGGGCTTGGGTTCACCCGTGGCGAGGATGCCTTCCCCCCCCCCCTGCTGCAAAGGCTTTGCAGGCCACCCACAAGAGATGCTGGAGAACTATAGACATGAGGATCAAAGTTTTGTGTAGTATAAGGTGCCACTTTTAAGCAAAGCTGGAGGCGCTGGAATTAGGCCGGACCTTTGGCAGCAGGTGGCCAGAGCAGTGTCTTCTGTTTTGCTCCGCAGGGAAACAGAAAAGACCAAACTCTTGATAGCAGCCGAGAAGCAGAAAGTCGTGGAGAAGGAGGCGGAGACGGAGAGGAGGAAGGCGCTCATAGGTAACGGGGGCCACCCTTTCTGGTGGAGACACACACACACAGCGGTTGAATTCACGCCCAGCGCTGAGCTGACCCTTCCCTGGCTGGGCCGTCCAGGTGCCCCCCCCCCTGGGCAAGAGCTCCAGTAGGCGGTCCCCTCCCAGAAAGAGGGAGGGGAGCAGTTGAAACCAGGCGATGGCCCCTGGGCTGCCTGCTGGGGGGCAGAAGCTGTTGCTCAGCTGGCCTGGTCCAAAATGACACGTGAGGGGTGCACGTGCGTGTGTGCGCTTTTGAGGTCTCCAGAACTCTTCTTCAGGCTGGAGCAGTGAAGAGGGGTGCTCTTTTCCCCCCATGGGAAATGCCGTCTGTTTATCTATAGGGGGAGGGGGGGCTGTTGTGTTGCAAATTAGCCATGTGAAAGGGGGCCCACGGACAGACCCCGGTGCTTGGACATCAAGTGGCTTTTTGCTCTCTTTTGCTAACATGGCTTAAATATTTTGTCCCTCGAACCCCCCCCCCCCCCCCCCACTGGTGCTTGTGGCGGCTGGTGCCGCAGGCCGTTCAGTTGCTGGGAACAGGCTGATGTCTCGTTGCAGAAGCCGAGAAGGTGGCTGAGGTGGCCAAGATTCGATACCGGCAGAAGGTCATGGAGACGTTAATAGGCAAGCGGATTTTGGAGCTAGAAGGCAAGTGTCGCCCGGCTCTCTCCTCCTCCTCCTCCTCCTCCCGCTCCCCCTCGCCGGAAGGGTGAGGGTGGGGGTGAGGGCTTCCTGCTCAGCCGGGCCAGGGTCCACCTTTTTCTGGCTGGCGTGCCCAAGAGTATCTGATGCCGTGCTCGGCCTGGAAGGGAAGGGCCTGTGCCAGACAGCACAGAGTCTCTCTTCCTTCCCCAGCTCCACGCCTGCCGGAAGGAAAGTGGGGGGGGGGGGCTTTGTTGGGGCTACGCTGGTCTGGCTGGGATTGGTGCCTGCGGGGCGGGGGCCCCTGGGAGTGTCCCGGTGGAGAGGGAGATGCAGGCCCTGAGCAGACCCGGGCCCAGAAGCTTGCTGGCCACTGGGAATGTGCGCTGCGGCCGCCGAGGAGGGGTGGAAAGGAAGGGCCGAGGAGTGGCGTCTTGCGGGTCCTTCAGGAGGAGGAGGAGGAGGAGGGTGGTCCCACACGGGGACTTGGCAGCCACTTGGCCACCAGGGCAGGAGGCAGAGATGGAGAAAGGAGGGCCGAGAGGCAAGCTGGGTGGGTGGGTGGGGAGACAGGAGAGCTTTGGAAGTGAGGACTGGACGTCTGTGCCGCCTCCAGCTCTCCCGGTCCCTGCAGCAGGGCAGCTGCCGTGTGGTCTCGGGTGCTTTCTGCAGCAGCACCTCCTGCTCTGTGGCGTGAGCAGAATGCCGACTCGCCCGGTCCTCAGGGTGCTGCACAGCAGAGCTCTTCAGGAGAGAGATGGCTCTTCTGTGGGCTGTGGATGTCAGCCTTTACGCTTTGAGTCCCTTTTGCGGGGGGAGAAAGGGTGGGGCAGAAGACTGCTTTAGAAAGGGCGACCGGAAAACCAGTGAAGTGATCTGCCCGTCCTGTGGCCACGGAGTCACAGAGAGAGGGAGGGAGGGAAGACCTGAGGAGGGGACGGCAGGGGAGCGGTGGCCCCGCAGCCCGGCCTGGGCTCTCTGGCCTTGTGTCTGTGGGAGGGTCGTGGCCAGGCGACGGGGAGCAAAAGGGAACCCCAGACAGAGTGAAGGCCAGTCAGGAGGGGGCCGGTGGTGAGAGCACTTCGCAGGCAGGCAGGCGGCTTCCAAAGCAAACGGGAGAGAGGAAGGCGGGGGGGTGGGGGAAGGAAGTTCAGCCTCTTGTCTTGGTTGAGTTTGAGGTGACCGGGTGGGTAGATCGGAGGTGCAGGATCAGACGGGTGAGGAGGTGCTGGCGGGTGCTGCTGGCCTTCATGTGCTTCTGGAAGCCTTGGGCTTTGGTCACCAAGGAGAGGGGAGAGAAGGAGAAAAGTAGGCGAGCCGGAAGAGACGCTTTAGTGGGGCATTCAGCAAAGGTGGAGAAAGCGCTCTCCCCTCCAGAGCCAGTTTGGTGCGGTGGTTAGGAGAGTGGACTCTAATCTGGGAGAACCGGGTTGGGTTCCCCACTCCTCCATGTGCAGCTGCTGGAGTGACTTTGGGTCAGTTACAAGTTCTTTCAGAGCTGTTCTCTCAGGGGCAGTTCGCTCCGAGCTCTCTCAGCCCCACCTGCCTCACAGGGTGTTTATGGTGGGGAGGGGAAGGGAAAGGAGATTGTAAGCCACTCTGAGACGCCTGCACTGAGCAGGGGGTTGAACTAGATGACCCCGGAGGTCCCTTCCAACACTGTGATTCTAAGTGAAGGGCGGGGTATGGCTCCAACCTCCCCCCCCCCCAATATGGCTCCTGCTGCTACTAAAGTGGATCCTCTTTGCCAGACCTGGCTTCGGCCCACACAGAAGGCAGCCCGTGCTTCCTTAGCGGTCCGGCTAAGGGGTGGGGTCTTGGGACACACAGGGCCTTTGAATGAGGCAGAAAGGGTGGTCCTTGCCTCAGCTTGCCCCCAGACTAGAGCCGCTGGATCCGCTGTCTCAGGTTTTGTTGTGCCTGAGCAGAGTAGCAGAGCAACAAAGCGAGTGGATCCCTGGGGCTCAGACCGTGGCCGCGAGTGCCCTCCCTCCCACCTGGCAGGCCCTGCCGTGCTCCCCTCCCCCCCCCGCCGACCCAGACCTCCTGCCGTGGCCCTGCCTAAGCAGTGCTTTCTTCTTCTTCTTCTCTTAGATGCTGCTTTTGTAGCCAGAGAGAAGGCAAAGGCAGATGCCAAGTACTACGCTGCTCAGAAAGCAGCCATTTCAAACAAGGTGTGCTCCCGTCACTTTTGCATCTGGGGTCCGGGACGGGGGGTGGGGTGGGGGGAGCACAAGAGCCCTCCCCTCGGAGGCCCTGGGAGCCCCCCACTCGGAGGCCTTGGGAGCCCCCCACTCTCTGGAGTCCGGCAGAAGGGAGGGGTCCTTCAGAAGCATCTTCACGTGTCCTCTCCCTCAACAGGTGAAACTCACCCCAGCCTACCTGGAGCTGGTCAGGTGCCAGGCTGTCGCAACCAACACCAAGCTGTACTTTGGAAACAGCCTCCCCCCCGGCTTGTTCCTGGGTTCCTGTGCCTTCAACTGCGTGGCCGCAAGCACTGCTGGAGACGCCCGGCTCATCTCCAGAACTGGGGGGCCCCCCCTCAGGCACGGAGATGGCAGCACCATGTGATGCTCCGGCGAGGCCGGGGCAACGGAGGCATTGTGGTCGTGGCGCTGCGTGGCCTCCGCAGTCGTAACTCATAACTGGTCTGGGGCCTGGATCCTCGTCCTCCAATCTGCCTTATCCGGGAATGTCGTCGTTATCCTAGAGAAGACAAATGCTTTCTGTGGCCTAAATCTGGGGTGGTCCTCTGCAGGCCATACCTGAGGATGTAGGGCGGGGGGGGG
>NW_015175986.1:908179-910247 GCF_001447785.1 Gekko japonicus | reverse complement strand
GGCCCTTGGGGGGCATGCGGGGGGGGGGGGGGGGGGGGGGGGGGGCTCTGATCTACCTCCTGGGCTGACTGCTGTGGGGTGGAGGAGGGGCGTCTGCTGGAAGCTCCTTGGGCTGATTTTCGCTCCGGCCTTTGCAGGGTGACGGTGTTGCTTGAAAGAGCCAGAGTCCACGGCCAGCTCTTTGCAGGTGGCTGAAGGCCTGGTTACGGGTCGGGTGCTGTATTTGTAGGCAGCCTTACCTCAAAAGCTTCCTCAAGGGGTCCACGTAAACCTCTCCCGGGGGGGGGGGGGGATGCTTTCCAGCAAGTCTTCCAGGTGCATTCTGTGCCGGGGTTTTGCCCTCCTGTTTTGGAATAAGGTGCTATCTGGAGGCTTCTTACGTGTACAGGGAGCCGGAGGAGGGGCTGAGAGACTGTGCACCGCTGAGAGGTGGTTGAGAAGCTGGGATAGGCAAGCACGGGGGGCTGAGTTCAGCGCCCAACCGCAAGCAGGCACAGGAGTCACTGCTCTGCCCATGACACCCCCCCCCCCCCACACACCCCTGGATTTTGGCTGGGAGATGAAGTCAGGCTGCTGTGAGACACACCGGAGGAGGCCGATGTTCTGTGGTGGCAAAAACGAAGTGGGGGTGGGGGGGCGCTTCCTTTGCCACTGCAGTGTGGGTACTTGTGGTGTTCCTCGTGATGCGGCTGTTCGTGTGCTCCCCAGCCGTGGTGTTGGGGGGTTGCCCCATAGCGCTCTGCCACCCTAAGCCGGAGCCGAGGGGCCTGTGCTGGGAGTTCATCCTTGCCGCGGTGCCAAATCCCTCCTCTCTCCCCGAGATTCAGTCCTTCTTCTTCAGACTGTGAAGTTACAAATGCAGGGATCGTAAAATGGAATTCAACTCAGGCTTTCTGTTGGGTGGGGCTCATGAGCTGCCGAAGGGAAAGGCTCTTTGTCAGGTAAGAAACGCTGGTTTCTGTGTGAAAGGCTTGGCTTTGCTACTTACAGGGGTGTTTGTAAATGACTGGAAATGTTTAATCTCTCGTGGGCTTTTTTTTTTTTACCAGTTGCTTATGTCAAATGTATATGCAATACTGAACTTTGGAATAAGGGGGAAATAAAGCTATTTTTCATAACCTTTCTTATGGTATCTGTGTGGGGTGCTCCTTACCGTCTGTGCCTGGGCAGAGAAGGGTGGGTGTGGGTGTGATGGGGGTAAGGGAGAGATGCCCTTCCTGGCTGGGAAATTCTCTTTCACTAAAAGGTCCCTGCGAAGCATGCTGACAACCGGCTGCCACCCCAGGAACATCTGCTTATCATCTAATTAATTAATGCCCCCCCTGCCCTTTCCCCCCAGTGGGGGGGGGGCATGGACCCAAGGCGGCTCCCATCATTCTCCCTTTTATCCTCATAACAGCCCTGCGAGGTAGGGGAGGCCAAGGGAGTGTGCCTGGCCGAAAGCCACCCCGTGAGCTCTTCTGCGGGAGGGCTTCTAGTGTCCTGGCCCCACTGCTGGACCTCCTGATGGCCCCTGGTATTTCTGGCTACTGTTTGACACAGAAGAGTGTTGGACTGGATGGGCCACTGGCCTGATCCAACATTGGCATCTCTTATGTTCTCTCTGGGCGTGGGGGGGCCCCCCGCGAGCCTCCTCTTCCTCGATCTGCAGGCGGCAGCCTCCCGCATCACACCCTGTCCATGATCTCTCTCTCTGGTTCTGATTTGCTGTGGTCCCAGCCACGGTCTCTGCAGTCCACGATGCTCGCAACCAGGGTTCCCTCCAAGCTGAGTCAGTGTGAGCCGGCTCAGTTTTTTAGCCTCCGGCTCACAGAGTTTTGTCTCTGCTCAGGAAGGATGTGGCTCCAGAGCAAACTAAATTTATGCAAGAGCCAAACCACTTGCTCACCACCACTTTAATGCCAGGAGCTCACATGGTAGAATCCTTGCTGACAAGGCTCCACGCCTTAGAGGGAGCCTTGCTCTCAACGTTTATGGAGCGGACGTGCCTCTGTCATTTCTTACCCAGGACCGATCCCGGAGCTTCTGCTCATCCCCCCCCCCCCCCCAAGGGCCCAGCGCCCTTTTG
>NW_015175986.1:903199-908146 GCF_001447785.1 Gekko japonicus | reverse complement strand
ACAGTCACTTCTCGGGGGGGGGGTGTTGGGGTTGGGAGGTCTAGTGTGACACAGATGCTCTTCACAGGACTCAGCTCTATTTCAGGAAGGAGAAAGGCTCTGCCTGAGCCCCCCTGACTGGTTACAAACCACCTGGTGCCCCCCCCCCCCCCCGCCCACAGGCCAGGCAGCCACAAGAAAGGCTGCTGCTGCTCAGCGCGGGGCAGAGACATCAGGGGGGCACCCTCACTCCTGCCACCCACACAGCCTCCTGCCGCCCAGCACTCCTCTGTGCCATGCAGGGTCCACCAGGGGGTCCACCAAAGCCCTCCCACTACGCCCCCTCAATCACCAAGGAGGCCGAGCACCACTGCCGCAGACATCGTGTTCCATCTACACCTGGTGGCTGAGAGCCCACGGATGCGCCCCTCTGCTCCGAACGTTCAGCCAGGCCTGTCTTCTTGAAGCTGACTGCTTGTAGCACTCCCTGCTGTAGTGAATTCCACATGTTAATTACTCTTTCGGTGAAGAACTGATTGTTCTTATTCCACCAGATCTATGGAAGCACCACTGGACATCTGCCAGGAACTCCCCCCGCCCCCCCCTGGGGTCATGCCCACCGACTGTGTCCCCAACCCTTTACTTTCTTCAGCAAGGGACTGAAATGTGGCATTCACTGCCAGAGGATGTGGTGATGGCCACAGGAAGAGCTAGCTTTGAAAAAGGGTTAGACAGATTCAGGGAGGAGTGGCTGGCTACTAGCCATGGTGACTGAGGGGAACCTCCACATTCAAACACACGAAGCCTCTGAATCCCAGAGCCAGGGGGCAGGATCAGGGGAAGGTTTTGGCACCTGGGGCCTCTACGCTCCGGAGGAACTGGCTGGCCCCTGTGTGAGAGACAGGAGGCCGGACTGGATGGACCCTCCCTGGTCTGACTCAGCAGGGCTCTTCTGAGGTTCTTCTCAGGGGAAGGCCTCGGCCTCTCTGCCTTGTCGTTGGTCCTCCAGAGGGACTGGCTGCCCACTGTGTGTGAGACGCGATGCTGGGCAAGATGGACCCCCCCCCCCGGTCTGACCCAGCAGGGCTCTTCTGTTCAGACGTGACACCCTTGATATCTGGGCTGCCCCTGAGCATACTGACGTTTTTGCCACCTGCCAACTTGGTAGTCTACAGTACCCACCACAGTCTATCCGTGAGCTGTAGAGATACAAACAGTAAAGCAGGTCGTTCTTTGGGTGCATTCATACAAACTCCATAAGAACATAAGAGACGCCAATGTTGGATCAGGCCAAAGGCCCATCCAGTCCAACACTCTGTCACACAGTGGCCAGAAATACCAGTGCCATCAGGAGGTCCAGCAGTGGGGCCAGGACATTAGAAGCCCTCCCACTGTTGACCCCCCCCCCCAAGCACCAAGAAGACAGAGCATCACTTGCCCCAGAGCCCCTAGCTATACCTTGTGGCTCCATATGCTTATCTAATTCCCTTTTGAAGCTGTCCATGCTTGTAGCACCCACCACTTCCTGTGGCAGTGAATTCCATGTGTTAATCACTCTTTGGGTGAAGAAGTACTTCCTTTTATCCGTTCTAACCCGACCGCTCTGCAGTTTCATGGAGTGCCCACGAGTTCTTGTATTGTGAGAAAGGGAGAAAAGTACCTCTTTCTTTACCTGCTCTTTCCCATGCATAATCTTATAAACCTCGATCATGTCACCCCTCAGTCGTCTTTTCTCCAAGCTAAAGAGCCCTAAGCGCTTTAACCTTTCCTCATAGGGAAAGTGTTCCAACCCTTTTATCATTTGAGTTGCCCTTTTCTGCACTTTTTCCAAAGCTATAATATCTTTTTTAAGGTGTGGTGCCCAGAACTGCACACAGTATTCCAAATGAGGTCTCACCATTGATTTATATAGGGGCATTATTATATTGGCTGATCTGTTTTCAATACCCTTCCTAATAATCCCCAGCATAGCATTGGCCTTCTTTATTGCAGTCACACACTGTCTCGACATTTTCAGTGAGTTATCCACTACAACTCCAAGATCTCTCCCCTGCATGCAGTTAGTGGGAAGGCACGGACGGCTCTTCCTCCCCCTCTGGGCATGCTCAGTCTGAGCTGTGGGCCCCCCCCCCCCCCCCGGAAGAGATCGGAGCACACATAACGGTGAGCACTACCAGACCCCACCTCTGCAGAGCCCAGCAAAGTGTAAATGTGCACCCCCCCACCCGATGAACAGCAGCTGTTTTGCCCTGACTGTGCTCCAAGGAGACCCAGAGACTCACGTGCATCAGAAGCCCATTAAAGATTTTTATTTGTAAGTAAAACAACTGTACAAGATAGTTTTGTGTATAAAAGTGCAGACGCACCTCAGAAACACAATCCTTGACAAGCACACTCCCCCCGCAACAGCCCCTGCGCTTGTGCTTCAGAAGCACCAGCCGCACACGCCTGCCGCCCCCCCGTGCGCTCAGCCCCTCCTCCCCCCCCCGGGGAAAACGCATCTCCGCGAGGAGGAGGGAGGTCACTGGGCAGTGGCAGTGGCCGCCACGGCGACGCGGGGAGGAGCCGCGTGGGCGGCCGCCTTCTGGCTCCGCTCGGCCGAGAGGTGCTCCAAGCGCTCCGTGTAGAAGCCGTTGAAGTCCAGCCTGGGGGAGAGAGGAGGAGGGGAGGCTGGGGGAAAGGCACCCTGGAGAACAGGGTGGGGAGGGGGGCCTTGCTCAGGCGGGCGGACCCCGTGGCGGCTGTGGCAGCCACGGCCCCTCACCTGTAGATGATGTTGATCATGCTGTGCTCGCAGTCGCTGGTGCTGTACAGGCTCAGCTTGTCCAGGAGGTCCAGGAGGTGAGCCGAGAAGTTGCTGTCGAACTTGCTGATGGTGGCTTCGAAGCCCGAGGTCACGTGCAAGGCGTCCGCGTGCTCTGCCAGGAGCTGCAGGGCGGCCAAACACAGCGTCTCGCTCAGAGGCGGCGGAACCACATGCGTGGGCACGACAGTCACGGCGGCCAGCACGCCGGGCAGGGAGGGAGGCCTTAAACGGGACGAGGCCCCATCGGGGTCAGCAGTGTCCACTCATGCCGGCCGAGGTGTCTCAGGTCACTGACCACCTGACGCTTTGAGCTGCAGATGGCGGGGATCAAACCTGTGGCCTTCTGCATGCCACAGGGATGCTCTAACCACTGGGCAGGGCTATGCCTGCCGCTCCCATTCCCCAAGCGCCCCCCCCCCCCACTCCGTGCCCAGCCCCAAGAAGAGCAATAACAGAAGGCCTTGGAAGAATGCTGGCGTCGTGATCTGGGCTGTGCAAGCAAAGGCCCGGCAGGCCTGGGGAGCCTGAGTAGCAGTGGGAGGAGGCCAGGCCTACAACTCCCAGAAGCCCCTGGGAGGTTTTGGCACCCATTTTAGCCCATCACAGAGAAAGGGGACTTATAATGAAAGAGCTGGTACAGAAGGAGAGCTGTTCCTTCTTCCAAGAGGGCAGGGCCAGAGGGGGGGGGGTGCTGCTGGGAGAGACCCTCACTCACCCCGAGAGGAAGGGCGAGCAGACCCGGGCCCCACTGAGACGGTGAGCCAGGGACTGTGCGTCTAGTCGCGTTAGGGGCATTTGGTGTCTTTTCACCCACTTATCACTATTGTTCTTGCACCTTTCTTGTTTCCCCTACTGGGCTGGCCTCCTGTAAAAATAAACCTTCCATTTGTCGTTTACTCTGCCTGGTCCTCACGCCTACCATTCGGCCCAAACAAGGGAGGTCTGAAGGCCTCGGGGGTGCGGGGTGGGGTGGGTGCTCAAGGGATCCTGGAACCAGAGGGGTGGCAGCGTCAGGGGACACTCCCACCTGAGCCGTGGCAGCTGGAACTCACATCCACTGACCATTGAGGAAAAATGAATACTTTGCACATGTACAGGGATGAATATCAAGGAATCGGGGCTCACAGTGTCACACTGACAATGGCTAGAACAGCGTTTGAGTCCAGTGGGGGCGTCTTGAAGACCAGCAAAGTTTAATTCAAGGTAGGAGCTTCCATGTGCCTAAACACTTCCTCAGATACAGTGAAACAGAATCTCTTCAACCATTACATATTGGGGGGGGGGGTTTGGCTGTCAGGGAGGACCAGTTAGATTAAGGCAAGATTAGCATACAAACGTTAACATGCAGATGTGAATTAGATTCCCTCAGCTGTAACACATGCGGGTGTAAAAGGTCCTTCCTGACAACCACCCCCCCACCCCCTCAAGGGTCATGGCTGAAGAGAGTCCGTCCCCTGCCTCTGAGGAAGTGCCCTTGCACGCAAAAGCTTACCCCATGGTGTAGAGCCAGTTTGGTGTCCTGGTTAGGGGCGCAGACTCTAATCTGGGAGAACCGGGTTTGATTCCCCACTCCTCCACGTGCACCTGCTGATGTGACCTTGGGTCAGTCACAAGCTCTGGCACAGCTGTCCTTGAAAAAGAGCAGTTTCTGTCAGAGCTCTCTCAGCCCCACCCACCTCACAGGGTGTCTGTTGTGGGGAGGGGGAGGGAGAGGAGTTTGTAAGCCGCTCTGAGACACCTTTGGGTAGTGAAGGGCGGGGTATAAACCCAATCTCTTCTCTTCTTCTTCTTCTAAAACTCTGCCGGTCGTCGAGGTGCCTGGCTGCTTGAGGCCGACCCAGTTGCCCCGCCTGGGCCTCTCTCTCCTGACGCCTCCGGAGTCTCCCCCCGCCCGGCACCACGCGTGCGTGCGTGTGGGCTCCCCCCGCCCCCCCTTACCCTGCTGGCCAGCTGCTTCCGTGCAGACTCCTCCACCCGCTCCTGCTGGGTGGGCGGGCCCCGCATGGTCCCGTGCTCCACCGTGAGGCGGCCCAGCTCGTCATCCAGCTTCATGCTGTGGGAGAACCTCTGCGGGGGGCGGAGAGCAGGAGGAGAAGAGGGGGAATGAGCCCTGAGCCAGCCCCCCCCACGCCCCCCACCCCGGGCGGCCCTCCTCCCCCCCG
>NW_015175986.1:902822-903146 GCF_001447785.1 Gekko japonicus | reverse complement strand
CCAGCCCCCGAGAGCCCCCCCACACACACACTCACACACCTGCATGTAGCTGGTGAACATGACACAGACGGACATCATCTTGGAGAAGATCTTCAGCAGCTCCGGGTTGGTCAGCATGCAGTCCTTCAGGCAGTTGTCCAGGAAGCTGGTGTGGTGGCTCAAGACATCGTCAATGTTGGAGGCCTGCGGGACACGCAGCAGAGAGAGGAAGAAAGGAAGGAAGAAACGGGTCTGGCTCCCCAGTGGCTCCTGGATGAGCCCACCGCAGCAGCAGAAGTCACGTGTGAGGACAGCACAGGGTGGCCCCCCGCCCCCCCGGCTGAG
>NW_015175986.1:902226-902808 GCF_001447785.1 Gekko japonicus | reverse complement strand
GAGAGACCCCTCCCCCCCACAGACCAAGAGCCCCCCCCCCCGTGCCGTTGCTGTGGGCTCCACACGGGGCTGAGGACCCTTCTCCGTGAGGCCTGTCCCGGAGAGAAGGAAGCAGCCCTGAAGGTCGGTGGGGGTGGGGGTGGGGGGCGTAGCCCAACAGAAACGGCTCCAGCCACCATCCCCTCCCTTGACAAGCGTCACCGGCTGCCACCACTCGTGCTCTCCCAAGGCTCACGGAAAGGGGCTGGGCGGGGTATGGAAAAGGACTCCCCACGTCCCTCTGCTGTGCTGCAGGGAAGGCGGTAAAACAAAGGCCGCCGCTTGAAGCCTGAAGCCTCCCAGGAGGTGAAAGGATTCTGCTCTGCTGCAGAGGAGCGGCCAGCCAGACGGGGACGGCAAAACGCTCTCCAGTGCCCCCGGCCGTTCCCTCTTTGGGGCTGGTGAGGGTGGATCCAGGGCTGGCCTTGCCTTGCCCACCACCCCCACGTCTCCAGGAGGGGGAGGGGGAGGGGAAAGCACACAGCTCGGGGGCCTCCCCCCCTCCCCGATTCCATCGTGACGGAAGGCAGGGGGGAGGGGGCG
>NW_015175986.1:896778-901984 GCF_001447785.1 Gekko japonicus | reverse complement strand
CAGAAGAGAAGCCGTGTGGCGGGGGGGGGGAGGAGGGCAGAGGACGGGCCATCCCGACGAGGACTGCTGGTCATCCGCTGGTCACACGGCATTTATCAGGCTGCTCCGTCGGTGCTCCAGAAACAAGGGGTGGAGCCACGCTGCTGTGTACCAAAACCCCCCCCACACACACACACACAGTGTCACGGAAGGCCCAAGGTCGCCACCTCCCACCACAAAGCTCCTCCTGGGTGGGAGCCAGCCGGCCGAGGGACAGAGCAAAGCTTCCTGCAGCCACGAAGGGCCCCGCCCGGAGCAGAACCACGGGCCTCGGAGGCAGAGGCAACGGTGCGGACAGGCAGAGCGCCCTGTGGCCGTGGCCTCCCGGGGCAGAAGGACGAGGAGGAGCCCTCTGGGTGGGTCACTGGACTCCGCTCGGACTAGGGGTGGGGTGGGGCCAAGGAAGCACCGACCTCTGCCCCCCAAGACGACCCCCGCAGGAGGCAGCGGATGCTGCTGCTGCTGCAGAGAAGCCCCTCGCGGGTAAGGGAGCAGAGGTACACCCCCCCTGCCGCAGGGACGCAGAGACCCGTGGCCGTGGGAGGAGAAGGCTCCCCGCCTCCCACCTGGTGCAGGGGCCAACAGGACCCCTTCCGGGCAGCCGGCTCTTCTGCAGCTAGCAAGGTCAGGGCCGGCTCACCCGCTAGGCCAACTAGGCATTGGTCTAGAGTGCCGGGCCCTGGATGGGGGTGCCAAAGTTTCCCCCCCCCCCTCCTCCCCGGGCGCATAGAGAGGGGATCCTGCGCCAGGGCCGCGCTTGCCACCGCCTGCCAGGGGAGCCGAGGCAGTCGGAGCTGCTGCAGGCGTCGCCAGGCACGACTAAAGGTAAGCGCGCCCTGCTGTTGGCTGACTGGCATGTTTCTGTGCCCTAGGCGAGGCTAGCTTGTGGTGCCCGCCCTCCCTCAGCGCAGATGCCAACCTCCTGGTGGGGCCTGGAGACCTGCCAGAAACACGCCCGGGAGGGGGGGCCACCGGGCGCCACGAGCTAGCCTCGTCCCTGCCCGGTTTCTTAGGGTCAGCAGGGGAATCGTACTCTTCCGCCCCCCATTTTCTTTTCCTGCGCTTCTCCACCGCGCCCCCCCCCCCTGAATACCTTATGCAGAGAGGCACAGGGGCAACGGGGGAGCGCCGGAGCTGATTCCATTTGCTGCAAGGGTGGAGGGGAGCGCGAGCCGGAGGCCCAGCGGAGGGTGGTGGGTGGGGGGAAATCCCCCCCCCACTTTTGCAAACTTCCATGATGGCAGCGGTCGTGTTCCTGGCGGTGGCGGGGAGGGCGTGGGGGGGAGAGGCACAGTTCGGTGCCCCATCCAGGGCCCCCTCCCCCCGGAGTTGCCGGACTCGGGGAGAAAGAGGCAGCGGCGGCCACCCGGTCTGGGAGATGCAGGGCTTTTGGCAGGGGTGGGTGCAGTTTGACTGGCTGGCCCTAGGGCGCCAAACTGCACCCGGCCCGGCCCCCGCCAAAAGTCCTGCCAGTTCTGCTTTCGTTGCGGGGGGAGGGGGCCCTGGATGGGGCACCAAACTGTGCCTCTCCCCCCCACGCCCTCCCCGCCACCGCCAGGAACACGACCGCTGCCATCATGGAAGTTTGCAAAAGTGGGGGGGGGATTTCCCCCCACCCACCACCCTCCTCTGGGCCTCCGGCTCGCGCTCCCCTCCACCCTTGCAGCAAATGGAATCAGCTCCGGCGCTCCCCCGTTGCCCCTGTGCCTCTCTGCATAAGGTATTCAGGGGGGGGGGGCGCGGTGGAGAAGCGCAGGAAAAGAAAATGGGGGGCGGAAGAGTACGATTCCCCTGCTGACCCTAAGAAACCGGGCAGGGACGAGGCTAGCTTGTGGCGCCCGGTGGCCCCCCCTCCCGGGCGTGTTTCTGGCAGGTCTCCAGGCCCCACCAGGAGGTTGGCATCTGCGCTGAGGGAGGGCGGGCACCACAAGCTAGCCTCGCCTAGGGCACAGAAACACCTCGGGCCGGCCCTGAGCAAGGTGCCCCTCCCACAGTCAGTCGCTCATGGAGGCTGCTCCCCCGCTGCTCCCCGCTCTCCGTTTGGCCTTTCCCCCTCCTCCTCCGAGGCCCTGGGCTGGGAGGGCCGGCAGGGGCCAAGGGAGGGGAAGGCCCAAACCCACCCGAAGGTGCCCTGGGGGACGGCGGGCGGGCGGGCAGGCAGGCAGGCAGGCAGGCGTGGGCCTCTCTTCCCCCTGGCTGCCAGGCCACCGGGCCTGAGGGAGGCGCCAGAGGGACACAAGCCCGCCGGACGCCGGAGGGGAAGAGAGGCCCGGCCACGAGGGAGGGAGGGAGATAGGGAGGGGAAGCCTCACCACTTGGAGGAGTGCAGCGAATACCGCTTGGCTGCTTTGCTGCTGATCCAGACGTTGCACAGCTGCCGCTCCACGTGCTTGCAGTAGAACATGTGCCGGAAGAGCATCTGGTAGCGGGTCAAGGCCTTCCTGCAAACCAAACGTGAGGCCCGCAGTGCAGAGAAGACCCCCTGGGTGTCCCTGCCCCAGCGCCTGGCTGGCCGCCCAACACTCCCCCCCCCCGGCACACTCAGGGAAGCCGAAGCCTCACCTCCATTGCTCTGCCAGGAGGACCCGGCGTCACACCGTGGCCCCAGCAGAGACGCCCCCCGCCCGCCCCCCGGCCAGAGCCAAAGCGGCTGACCTGTTGATGATCAGCGAGAGCGGCCACTTGACCACGTAGTCGAAAGAGAAGGCCTCCAGGCCACTCAGGGACAGCTCCGTGGGCTCTGCGTGGACGATGGCCTTCTCCTGCCGGGTCTCGATGGCCAGGACGCGCAAGAGCTGCGTGATGAGGTCGTGGGGCATCAGGTAGATCTGCAGAGAGAGGGACCCGGAGAGCAACGGTGGTCTCGCGATGCTCCCGGTGGAGCCCGGCACAGCCACGCCCGCCTGCTGCCCAGGGCTAAAAGCAGACCCGGACAGCCAGGAGCAACCCCCCCAAAAAAACCTCCGGCGGCGCGCCCAGGTGAGGAGGCCGGAGGAAGCGGCCCCTCGGGAATGTGCCCGACAAGGCCCGCTGTCCTCTGAGCAGAAAACGAAGACACCGCGTCACAGCGCCTGAGAGCGGGGGCACGTCTGTCACCCTACGCATCTGTCACCCCCGGCTCGGCCATCGGTCGTCTGGGGACTCACGGGGCTGACAAAGGTCCCTCTCAGAGGGCTGAACACAGCGTGAACACAACCCGGCAACCCAGGATGCAGTCGGAGAGGCCTGGAGCCACGTGTGCAGCAGAGACACGGCCCTCCGTCCAAGTCACCTGCACTGCCAGCACTGGGCTTGTGAATGGCCTCTAAGGCCACTAAAGTAGAAACCTGCCTCACGTCAGGCCCCCCCGTGGGGCTCCTGGCTCCCTTCCTCCCAAACACCAAAGAGCCCGGGAAGGAGCGGCTTTTGAATCCTGCCCCCGTGCTTGCGATTTGTATGGCCGGGGAAGGCCGTCCTCTCCTCCTAAGCGGCCAGCAGCCGATGGCCAGGCAGCCCTGGTCTTTCCCAGAGGAACAGGCCCCGTGGGAGACGGCCCCTGGGAATCGCTTCCGGGGCAGCCAGCCAGCCAGCCAGCCAGGCTGCCCCGCGGCCCACATGGTCACACAGAGAGAGGGCTGAACAAGCTGGAAGGAGTTCCCAAGCCAGCCTCGAGAGGTGACACAGTTCACACCTTCGGCCCCCATCAGTCCAGAGCCGCGTGCGAAGGAAGCGACACTGTGACTCTCATGAGCCATCCTGAATGTATCGCAGGATCAGGGTGTTCCCATCTTGGAGGGAAGCACTAAGCTGCTGCTGCTGCTGCTGCTGCTGCTGTTGGGGGGGGGGACGGCAACCCCCCCCCCATTGCCCCTCAGCTGTGGAAGCCCCCCCGACCCTCAGGGGGCCTGCCTGGTGGCCACAGGAGAAGCTCCGGACCCTCGACTCCATCACCGCCCGCGGAGACCCCTGCCCGCTCTCTCTCCCCCCCCCCCCGGTTGCGGCTCCTCTTCGTGACAGAGAGACCCGCCGCCCCGCGCGCCAGGCCGGAAGGGCCGGGAGACCCAGAGGGGCTCACCTTCAGGTCGTCCTTGAAGGGGTCGGTGTTCGCAGTGCTCATCCTCAGGGCCAGTTCCAGCAGAGCCTCCAGCCTGGTCGGGATGATGTCCTCCACGGGCTTCTTCAGCTCTTCCTCCGTGAGGTCCATGAAATGCACGTAGAAGTCACCCTGGTCCATCAGGAAGTAGTGCTTGATCGACCTGCTTGCCAGAACGGAGGAGCCAGTCAAGGGCACGAGGCCAGCCCCACCTGCCTCAGACGGTCCCGATGAGGCCCATCACACACGAGCCCCGCAATTCAGGCAAAGGGACTCCTGGTCCTCCCTGACCACTCAGTCCCAGAGCACAGCGTCTCTGCCCTGCTCTGCCTCTCCCAGGAAAGCATGGCCGGGACAGCCCGATCTCAGCAGCCAGGCAGGGTTGGCCCCGGGTTAGTGTTTGGCTGCTGAGAGGAGGAGGCGGCCCCACCAGGAAGCCCAGGGGCGCGGCGCAGAGGCAGGCAACTGTGGGGCAGAGAGCATCCGGAGGCCTTCTGGCTCCTGGTTCCTCCTGCAGCCCAGACAGGAGCATGACTCAAGGGACGCTGAGGCTGACAGGATCCCCGTTCCGCACGCTGGTCGGTTTGGAAGGCCAAACCTGGCTCCAGCTTCCATGCAGGACTTTCCCCGAACTGGGACAGCTCCACCAGACCAAACCGTGGAGCACAGCCGGCCAGCGCGCCACGAAGAGAGCCCTCTGAAACGCTTGAGAGCTCTGGGTGGCCGAGGAAGGAAGGAGACACACCTCAAGCGGGCCACCAGCTCTTTTTCTTCCATCAGGAAGTCCAGCAGGACTTTGCTGGCGTAGTTGTAGGCCTTCTCTATCTGCTCCACGTATTCCCGCTCCTTCAAAGTATAGATGACCTCTTTTGCCACCGGACAGGTAACGTCACGGCCACACTCCCGGACAACGTTCAAATATTTCCCTAAAGGAAGGATGGAGTGGAACTCTGGTGAAGAGGAGGGCAGGCCCAGAGCCCGGAATGGGGAGCCTCGGCCCCGGTCGGTGGAAGGAACCCCCCCCCCCGTGTCACACCCTCTGCTCTCTGCTGCGCTCGCCTGGGTGGCCGTGAGTCTCGGGGGGGTGGGGGGGGA
>NW_015175986.1:888385-896718 GCF_001447785.1 Gekko japonicus | reverse complement strand
TTCCCTTTCCCAGGGGAAGGTGGGGCCTCGAACGGATTCCTGCATCATCTCGGACTCTCAACTACCAGGTCTCTCTCTCTCTCTCTCTCCTGGCTGGCCTGGCCATGTTGGGCAGAGTACGTGTGTGACATGGGGGATCCATGGGGCCTGCTTGGATTTTCTATAATAAGATTGTACCTGCCAAAAGTCTTTAGTCCTAACACGATGACTTCCTGGATCTTGCATATGCTCCACTAAACTTGTCACTGCCAAAGCCGGCGTTATTGAGTGTCACTCTGGACCGGGGCCTGACACCCCCTCTGTGGAGTAGCTGAGTCGTCCTGGACTGCACCAGGCGAGTCCCCAGCCGACTGAAGACGTCGGTACAGAACCACGTTGGGCTGGCCGTTTAAGTGCAGCTGGCCACTGCTGCGGCGGGTTGCAAGGCCTCAGCGCATGAGCCACCCTCCACTAAGTGGCACCACCTCCCTCACGGAGACCGCGGCACGGGGGCGGGGTGTCCGCAGAGGGGCAGCGCTCCCTGCTGGAGGGTGGAGCGGAGGCCCAGCAGCAGGCAAGCCAGGGGCCCCCCCCCCCACTGGCAGCTGTGGCTGGCTGGTTAATGGGGACCCCCCCCTGAGGGCAGCCGAGGGGGGCTCTGGGCCTGTGGAAGGGCTGACCGGTCGGTCTGGCCTCACCGTGGGGCTGATGCTGGAGGCCGCTGAGAGTCACAAGGCCCACCGGCCTGGCACAGAATCACAAAAGCGGTTCTGCCACAGGAAGCTCAGTTCTGAGTAAACCGTGGAGCAAATTATGGGCCGGTTTTTCCAGAAGAGTCCTTCGCATTCTGCCTCTCAGATTCTTAAGCGACAAACATCTCTGCTGAAGAGGTCTGTTGGGCCACGTCACCTTCTCACACTCCCAACAAGCAGCTCTTGAAATGAACAAGCTACGGAAGTATTTTGACTCCTCAGACACAAAACTCCAGCTTTGGGCGCCTGGAACAACGTCTCCTCTGTGTTCAGTGAGCTCCCCAGTCCCCCCGCTCCTCACCTGTGCTCAGTATCTTGTCTCCGATCTTCTGCAGGAAGGAGGGAATCTGTTGCTGAACAATGGTGTATCTTTGATCCCAGTATTTATCGTTATAATCTTCCTGGATCTTTTCCTTCTGCAGCTCATGTTCTTCCACCATGAACTCACTGCAGGATTAAAACAGGTGAGGTTCTGGAGAAAGGCGCAGAGAAACGTGCGTGTGTGGGGGGGCGTGGGGGGGGTGGAGGCTGCAGTGTAGAGACTGGGGGGGGGGGTTCCCTCCGGTTTGCCAGGGCCCTTCTTTCTTCCGGTTACAGCCAGGGCACCAGAATGTCCAGGGTGTGCAATTCCGCAAGGGCATTCAAGCGGACAAAGCCTGAAATAAAAGCTCCGCCAACTCGGATGAGAAAAAGTCTCCCGTATGCAAACACCCCCTCCCGTCCACAAAATCATGCCTCTGCTAAAACCCACTCTATTTTGACGGCCGCCGGGAAGAGGGAGGCGCAGTGAGCCATACCCGTAAGGGTCGTTGATAATTCCCCTGTAGATCCACTTCTCCAGGATTTCAAAGTAGGGGACGCTGGCGGCCTTGGTCAGGTAGAGGCACAGCTCCTGCGCCTGGCTGTCCCCCGTGTAGTTGAACGTCTTGTCGTGGAGCAGGCTGAGGGTGGAGCCCCCCAGGCAGTCCCCTTTGTCCACAGAAGCAGCTGGGGGGGGAGGAAGGAAGGAAAGAAAGGGGGACTTCACTCGCTCCCCTGAACACACACAAAACCGCCTGCAGCAACCGCCTGGCTGTCCCGGGGTTGGATCCTGCCTAGATTTCTGTGGGCACAAGGAGGGGACTTCTACCGATCCCTCCCTCCCAAGGCAGCCCCAAATACCTCCCCCCCCCAAAAAAAAACATGTACACGATGACGGTGCTCCTGGGGGACCCCTGGAAAGAGCCTTGGGGGAGGATCAACGTTCTCCTGCTGGGGGGCGGGGGGGGGAGGAATCTGCAGAGAAATCTGGGCGGGGGGAGCCAAGGGCCCCTCCTCCCCCCCCCGCCAAGGGGGCCCTGCAGGAGACGCGCCTCCCCCTCACGGTGCCGGGACACCCAACCCACCAGCCAGCCTCAGCCACCCACTGTCCTCAACGAGCCCCTAAGGCGGCAAGAGATCTTCCTCCCCACCTCCATTCTGAAAGGGTCTGAACAGCGCCAGTTACGACGGCCTGGAAGGGTGTGGGTGGTGGAGGAGGAGTCCTCCTGGAAGGGTGTCCAAAGCATGTGACCCAGGGAACCAGGCCTCACCGGGGGGGTGTGTGTGTGTGCTTCCGCACGTGCCTTCTTCTCTGCGGGGCTGCGGGGGGGGGGGGGTGCGTGCTCCCTCATCTCCTCCAATTAGCCCCGCCCTGTGCTGAAGCCCAAGACCTGGCTGGGTGGGTGGGAGAGGCTGAACTCTCACTCGGGACTCCGGACAAGAAGCGATCTGGGCCCTGGCTCTAAGGGCAGAGGGAAAGGGGAGTGCTCGGAGGAGGAGGAGGAGGAGGGGGGCACGTCGGTGGACGAGGAACGGGGCCAGACTCCACAGCCAGCCAGCCCCCCCAGACACACACACACACACCAGAGAGAGAGAGAGAGAGAGAACGGCCCCCCCCACTCACCCCCCCCCCCCCCTTTTCCCCCCCCCCGCTCACCGAGGAAGGCCTGGATCTCCATGGTCCTCATGGTGGGCTGGATGTAGAACCAGAGCTTCTGGAGGGAGAGCAGCCCTTGGCGCTGCAGGTGCTCCAGCTGGGTGACCAGGATCATGTACTCCTTCACCAGGGTCCTCATGGCGGCCGCCAGGGCGTGGTTGACCTGCCCGTACTCAAAGGAGGACTTCTCCTCAATGAACCTGGGGGGCAGAGGCAGAGGTCAGGGCGCTCCCGCCCAAACCGACCCCCACGCCCGGGGCCCTTCTGGCGCCACAGAGCAGAGCGGCAGGAGCCCTGGAACGGAGCCAGGGAGACCCCCCCTCCCCCACCAACCCACGAGGACGTGTCTCCTGGGCAGACCCCAGGGGTGGCAGCGGTGGCAGCGGCTGCTCTCTCACAAGTCCCACCACAGGCCGTGAGCACAACAGTGCCCCGGAATAGGTGCCAACAGCTGCATGGGCAGGGTGATTTTTACAGCGCCCGGGCCTGGCACGGTCTGAGCTGACCAGAGACAGTTCTTAGATGAACTTTCCCACCACAGAGCACCTATAAATGGCCAGCTGCCCCCTCCCTACCTGTAGCCTGGAAAGACCCACGGCGACAGCTGGTACCTTGTCACTATGGAGTAACTTGCAGCCACGGGGAGGATCCGGGTGACCAGTTCCTTGACAGACATGTCCAAGTTAGGGTCCACCAGGAAAGTGCGGTTCTCTCTCCCAACAAGGGGCTGCGCAGTGATGTATCTGCCATCCACGCCGATCAACACGTACAAGAGGTCCTCCACGACCGCAGACTCTTGGGACGCCAGGGGTAACGATCCTGGTAAAGAAACACAAGGGTAGAAAGCAGCAACTCAAAAGTACGTTCAAAAAGGAGGGAACACCCGCTCCCGCGCAGTATCTGTAGCCAGCCCAGCCCAACAGAACCTCCCCCCCAAAGAAACAAAAAGGTTGATGAAAGAGTATTTATACGAAATATAAATCTGAACTTAGATCCTGCTGGTTTTTAAACAGTATAAATATCCTTATATAAAGAAGAAGAGAAGCGGCGATTGGATTTATACGCCACCCTTCATTACCCAAAGGAGTCTCAGAGCGGCTTACAAACTCCTTTCCCTTCCCTTCCCTGTGAGGTAGGTGGGGCTGAGAGAGCTCTCTCGAGAACTGCATGTGAGAAAATGGCTCTGAAAGAACTTATGACCCAAGGTCCCACCAGCAGCAGCATGTGGAAGAGTGGGGACTCAAACCCGGTTCTCCTAGATTAGAATCCACACTCTTAACCACTACACCAAACTGGCTCACGAAAAGGCAACTGCTAAACCAACAGAAGGTTTCACAGAACATAAATCACTCTGGTCACCAGCACTACTGAATGCATTTAAGAGCCTCAGAGGAGACCTGCTGGATCAGACCAGGGAGGGTCCATCTAGTCCAGCCTCCTGTCTCACACAGGGGCCAACCAGTTCCTCTGGAGCGCCAGCAACAGGGCATAGAGGACAAGGCCTCCCCTGATAGGAACATAAGAAGAGCCCTGCTGGGTCAGACCAGTGAGGGTCCCTCCAGTCCAGCCTCCCGTCTCACACAGGGGCCAACCAGTTCCTCTGGAGCGCCAGCAACAGGGCATAGAGGACAAGGCCTCCCCTGATAGGAACGTAAGAAGAGCCCTGCTGGATCCGACCAGGGAGGGTCCATCTAGTCCAGCCTCCTGTCTCACACAGGGGCCAACCAGGTCCTCTGGAGGTTCCGACAACAGGAGAGATGTTGAGGCCTTCCCCTGATGTTGCCTCCGGGCCCTGCAATTCAGAGGTTGACTGCCTCTGAACGTGGAGGTTCCCTCTAGTCTTTGAACAAAGAAGGGAAACAAACTTAACTCCGAAAACTAGGATCAAGAACCTGAAAAAGTAAGTCAAGCCGAGCAGAGGGCCAGCATTAACTGACTTACCTTTTCAGGTTCTTGGTTCCCTTTAGTCACCAGGGTTAGCAGCCACTGGATTCTTCCATGCATCTATCTGATGCCCTTTTAAAACTATCTATTTGGACATGCTTATTTTCATCAGTGGTCCAACATACCACATTTTCAAAATGCAACTTATTCCTGTGTCAAAAAAGTGAAAAACGTTTGGGGCCTTATGGACTCAGTCCCATGCAATCCGGCATTTAAGCAATATCCACACGTCAAAAAGCATCAGAAACACAGAAACTGTAGCTGTGTTGTGGGACTTAAGTCAGCCAATAGTCCTTTGCAAGCTTATTCACAGTAAACAACAAAATGCAAAAAGAAAAATTCCCAAAGAATACAAACCCCTCCATCGTAAGTATTACAATTACAGTTCTTCATGATCTGTAAACTCAGGCAGATCACGAGAGGGCAGGAAGGGTTGCCTCAGTGCTTAGTTCTCGTGGCCCTTCCTTACACGCCCAGGGAAATGTCGATCACCACTTTGGGGTCAGGAAGCAATATTTCTCCAGGCTGGTTTGGCCGGGGATCCTGGAGGTTTTTTGTCATCTTCTGGGCATGGAGCAGGGGTCACTGGGGGTGCATGGAGGGGGAGGTATTTGTGAATTTCCTGATTTGTGCGGGGGGTTGGACTAGATGACCCTGGAGGTCCCTTCCAACTCTATGATCCTATGATCTAAGTTCATACCCAAAAAACCTGGCTCCAAATCTCTTTTAAAAACTCATTGTCACATTTATCTCACAGCTTTGCTTCAGCCACAGGCTTGGCAGCTCTCATATCCAAGACAAATTCTATCCCAGAACATATATCTGCATATGGCACTGATTTTATCCTACAGAATCCAAAAGAATCTTTCACAGTTTTTATATAACTGTTAAAATGTTTTGTTTGAACTTCTGGTTAAAAAGTAAGTTTGTCTAAATCAGTTTTAATGGGAGCAAACATGGTGGGAAGGACGGACATAACAGGAAATGACCCGGCCCTTCTGGCAGGCAAGGAACAGCAGAGGCCTCAGGGCAGAAAAGTTAAGGCGGCTTTTAAGACAGACAGAAGTGAACCTTAAGAAGTGGCCCAAGTGGATGGCCATGTCCCAGGTAAAGATCTCTGCCAGATTTCCTGTCTTCTGTGATCCCATTTAACCCCCCCTGATCAGTCAGTATTCAATCAACTTATATGGACCTACAAAAAGTCACGGGTGCAAAATGTAGTGCTTCAACCATCCCGGCAAAGTGGACGTCTTGGCCACACCTTAAGGGACTAGCTTGCCCGAGGCCTGTTCATGATCTCCGACCGGTTTAAAAAGGATGACTGAGGGGGGGGGGGGGCCTTGGCCCGTGAGCCCTTTTTGTTTTTTCCGCAGAATAAATCATCATCTAAACTAATGACGTTGTCTTTGCAAGTACAGCTCTTTGATGATACCGTAAACCCACAAAGGATCATCTGCCCGTCTCCTGGTTACTGATCTTTGCCAATAGTCTCGCCTAGCCTGGTACATTTCCTGTGCATATTCAAGTAGCTCTTGCATCATAGGTTAGCAACACTACCCTACCACAGAGCTTGACTCCTAAATCTGCACCAACAGGGTCCCAGATCAAAAGGGGCACCAATCAGAGTACAACCCAAAGTTTTGCACCAAAATGGACCAGCAGCAGACCTTCTCCACTGGCACCCAGGTAAATCCAGGTGCATAAAGCAGGGCCTCTCGAGCTCTCTGTTTCTGTACTGGGTTATCCTTCAGAACCGCCTTCCCTCATCACAAACTCCACGAACCCTTCCTCTTCAAGACAGGTGGAGCATAATTTCTTCTCTCCTCTTCTGGGCAACCTCCTACCCATCTCACACAGATACGCGAAACATTCACTCCATCAGCTGCCCATCAGTGACCAGGGTGAAGTCAAGACAATGGCTGTCACATATGGAGCATCTCACGGCCTCAGACCCCCACCCCTGCCGAGCCTCTCCTGCTGTGCTATTGCGACAGCTTTGCTCATCTCCGTGGGGCCTTTTGCAGGTGCCGCTCTCTCCTGGGCATTCCGCAGACTGTGCAGAACTGAACTATTGAGAACAGCATTTTCACTAAGGTAATGGGGCAATATTGGAATGACTCAGGAAGATGCTTTAATAAAGGACAAAGGACTCTGGACACTATCCGTATGCACAGGACAGCCTCTGTTGCTGTAGACATTATCCTACTGTGTAGTTTCTGCATTGTTTTACAGGTTACAGTGATACTTATGCTTTGCTTCTGAGACTCTAATCCTATGAGATTGCTAACTGGATGTCCCATCCAGTGTTCCCTCTAAGCTGAGTTAGTGTGAGCTAGCTCACAGTTTTTTAGCCTCCAGCTCACACATTTTTGTCTTAGCTCAGGAAAGATGGCTCCAAAGCAAACTAATTTTATGCAGCAGCCAAACTACCTGCTCACCACTTTAATGCCAGCAGCTCACAAAGTAGAATTTCTGCTCACAGGACTCCACAGCTTAAAGGGAATATTGGTCCCATCCAATGCTCCCTCTAAGCTATGGAGTCTTGTGAGCAAAAATTCTACTTTGTGAGCTGCTGGCATTAAAGTGGTGAGCGAGCGATTTGGCTGCTGCATAAATTAGTTTTCCATCCTTTTTGAGCTAAGACAACAATGTGTGAGCTGGAGGCTAAAAAACTGTGAGCTAGCTCGCACTCACTCAACTTAGAGGGAACACTGGTCCCATCCTGTCAACTGCCCTGATGTGTGTACTGCGTGAGACCTGCACTGAGTCTTAGTGAGAAAGACTCACTACAAGTAACATACATAAAGCTTTATTGGAATAATAGTTGTAAAAATACTTGTAAACAACACAGCGTGTAGTTTCCTTACTTTGAGGGAGGGGAAAACCCCCAAAGCCCGGCTGACCTCACAGGGTGGTTGTTGTGAGGAGAGAACAGAGGAGAGAAGACTCAGGTTGTGAGGTGCTTTAAAGAAGAGGGGTTTTTGTTATACCCCACTTTTCTCTACCCTAAGATACAATCGCCTTCACTTCCTCTCCCCACAACAGTGAGGCAGAAGGGGCTGAGAGAGTTCTGAGAGAACTGTGACTGGCCCAAGGTCACCCAGCAAGCTCCATGTGGAGGAGGAGGAGGAGTGGGGAATCACACCCGGCTCTCCAAATTAGAGTCCACTGCTCTTAATCACTACTCCACGCTGGCTTTGGGTCTCCACGGGGAAGAAAGGCAGACTATAAACACCTAGATGAAGGTGTGGCGAACACGTAGGCAGGGGGGCGCTCACCCGCCACTCTTGCACGACTCCTCACCTATGGGCACTGTTGTGTCTGTGCTCAAACTGGAGCCAGTGAGAAAATCCCCAATGAGCGCTGGTCTCTCGTACACCCAGGCAGGAAACGATGGGACGAGCTGGCCAGAATTCTTCTTGTTCTGCTTCTCTCTGAGCGTCTTTCGAACAAACTCCAGAGGCTGCCAAGAAAAGAGAGGACAGGCAGCAAACCTGGCTTTCAGAGGGCCTCTGTGCCGGATCAGGCAGCGGCAGCAGCGGCTCCGGGGGGGTGGGGGTGGGGACTGATGATCCAACTTCAACCACCTTGCTCATGTTTGGGGGGGGGGGAGGCCCTCTACCTGCAGGGCGGCGGAGGTGGTGGCGACGGTGCCCAGCTGCTTCCGCAGCTCCTCCAGCTCCTGCGCCGTCATCTTGGGT
>NW_015175986.1:884356-887482 GCF_001447785.1 Gekko japonicus | reverse complement strand
CCCGCCCCGACTGACCCCTCCCTCCTCTTTCCCCCCCTCCCCCGTCCCAGGACGGCGACGTCGAGCGGCACCTCTCGCTGCAGCTGCAGGGCGCCCTGAGCGGGGGGCCGGCCCGGGAGGAGGCGGAGGAGGCGGAGGAGGAGGCAGGGTGAGCCCGGGGTGAGCCCGGGGGGCGGGGCCTGACCCGGAGGAGGACCCCCTCCCCTTCGCCCCTCTTGCCCGCGTGGGGGGGGGTTTAGGGTTTTGTGACCCCCCCCCTCCCCTCCGGCTTCCTGCTGCTGCTGCTGCTGCTGCTGCTGCTGCTGCTGCTTTCCTCTGCCCGGCTGCGGGCTGCGGCCAGACCTTCAGCACCTCGGAGAGCTACGAGCACCACTACGCCCTGCTCCACAGGGAGGTCTGCGCCTCCTGCAAGAGGTCCTTCCCCTCCGCCCACCTCCTGGACACCCACCTCCTGGAGTGGCACGACTCCCTCTTCCGCCTCATGGCCGAGAGGCGGGACATGGTGAGCCAGGGCGGCACACGGCCGGGGGGGGGGCGGGGGCTGCTGTGAGGGCAGCCTCTCCGGAGGGCCCCAAGGGGGGCTGCCTTCTTCAGAGACAGAGTGCCCCTTCACCCTCCTCCCGGCTGCCTACTCTGGCCACCAGCAGCAGTGGCTCTGCAAGGCTTCAGGCAGAGAGAGAGAGGGAGGGGTCTTCCCTAGCCCGGCTGGTTAAAAGCCTGTTGACTGGGAGTGCCAGGCACTGACCCTGAGACCACCACCATGCAAAGCATGAGCTCTGCCATTGGGGGGTGGACTTTTCTGCCCCCTGCCCACAAAAGTCCAGCCAGTCTCCTTGCTGTTTAGAACATAAGAGAGAAGCCCATGTTGGATCAGGCCACTGGCCCATCCACTCCAACACTCTTCTGTGTCACACAGTGGCCAGAAATACCAGGGGCCATCAGGAGAGGTCCAGCAGTGGGGCCAGGACACCAGAAACCCCTCCCACTGTTGCCTCCCCATGCACCAAGGATACAGACCATCCCTTGCCCCAGACCGAGAGTTCCAATCTATACCTTGTGGCTAAGAGCCACCAATGGACCTCTGCTCCATATGCTTATCCAGTTCCCTTTTGAAGCTGTCCCTGCTTGTAGCCGCCACCACCTCCTGTGGCAGTGAATTCCAGGTGTTAATCACTCTTTTGGGTGAAGAAGGACTTCCTTTTATCTGTTCTAACCCAACTGATCAGGAATTTCATGGAGTGCCCATGAGTTCTTGTATTGTGAGAAAGGGAGAAAAGTACCTCTTTCTCTACCTGCTCTATCCCACACATAATCTTGTAAACCTCAATCACGTCACCCCTCAGCCGTCGTTTCTCCAAGCTAAAGAGCCCCAAGCGCTTTAACCTTTCTTCACAGGGAAAGTGTTCCAACCCTTTTATCATTCTAGTTGCCCTTTTCTTGCGCTTTTCCCAGTGCTATAATATCCTTTTTGAGGTGTGGTGCAGTACACAGTACTCCAAATGAGGTCACACCATTGATTTATACAGGGGCATTATGATACTGGCTGATTTGTTTTCAATTCCCTTCCTAATAATCTCCAGCATAGCATTGGCCTTTTTTATTGCAGTCACAAACTGTCTCGACATTTTCAGTGAGTTATCTACTACGACTCCAAGATCTCTCTCTTGATCAGTCTCTGCCAGTTCAGACCTCAGCTGGGATTTTTGATTCCGATCTGCATCACTTTGCACTTGGCCACATTGAACCCCATTTGCCATGTTGACGCCCACTCGCCCATCCTTGACAGATCCCTCTGGAGTGCCTCACAATCCTCCCTGGCTCTCACCACCCTGAACAACTTTGTGTCATCTGCAAATTTAACCATTTCACTGCTTATTCCCAACTCCAAATCGTTGATAAACAAGTTAAAAAGCATCGGACCGAGTACTGATCCCTGCGGTACTCCACTGCTTACCACCCTCTACTGAGAAAATTGTCCATTTATACTCACTCTCTGTTTTCTATTAATCAGCCAATTTTTGATCTACAAAAGGACTTGTCCTTTTATCCCATGACTATTGAACTTACTTAGGAGCCTTTGATGAGGAACTGTATCAAAAGCTTTCTGGAAGTCAAGGTAAACAACATCTATTGGGTCCCCCTTGTCCACATATTTGTTCACTCCCTCAAAGAACACTAACAGGTTAGTGAGACAAGATCTTCCCTTACAGAACCCATGCTGAGTCTTCCTCAATAGTTTTTGTTCATCTATGTGCCTATTCTTTCCTTAATAGTTTCCACCAATTTACCCAGTATCGACGTCAGACTGACTGGCCTGTAATTTCCCGGATCTCCTCTGGAACCCTTTTTAAAGATGGGAGTGACATTAGCTACCTTCCGGTCCTCAGGAATGGAGGCAGATTTTAAGGAAAGATTACATATTTTTGTCAGGAGATCCACAAGTTTATATTTGAGTTCTTTTCAGAACTCTCGGATGTATGCCATCCGGGCCTGGTGATTTATCGGTTTTTAAGTTGTCTATCAGTTGTAGGACCTCCTCTCTCGTCACCTCAGTCTGACTCAGGTCTCTCAACACCACTCCTGAAATCAGTGTTTCTGGAGTGGGCAAGCACTTCTCATCTTCCACAGTGAAGACAGAGGCAAAAAATGCATTCCGCTTCTCAGCCATTTCCGTATCATCCTTCAGTACTCCTTTTACCCCTTGGTCATCCAAGGGCCCCACTGCCTCCCTGGCTGGTTTCCTGCTTCTAATGTATTTGAAGAAAGTTTTATGGTTGGTCTTTATGTTTTTTCGTATTCCCTTTTTTTCTGCTTCATCACAGACTTGCATTTTATTTGCCACAGCCTGTGTTCCCTTTTATCAACCTCACTGAGACCAGCTTTCCACCACTTAAGGAATCCTTCTTACCTTTTACAGCTTCTATTACTTTGTTTGTTAACCATGCAGGCTTTTCCCTATACCTATTTGTGCCTTTCCTAACCTGTGGTATATATTTTTTCTGAGCCTGTACGATTGTAGTTTTAAATAGTCTCCAAGCTTCCCCAATGGTTTTGACCCTTTCTACTTTTCCTTTCAGTTTCTTCCTCACATGTCCCCTCATGAGAGAAGTTACCCCTTTTAAAGTT
>NW_015175986.1:882613-882790 GCF_001447785.1 Gekko japonicus | reverse complement strand
AATTTAGCCACTTCACTGCTTACTCCCAATTCCAAATCATTAATGAACAAGTTAAAAAGCATTGGACGGAGTACTGATCCCTGCGGTACCCCACTGCTTACCACCCTCCACTGAGTAAATTTCCCATTTATACTCACTCTCTGTTTCCTATTAATTAGCCAGTTTTTGATCCACAAA
>NW_015175986.1:834112-882474 GCF_001447785.1 Gekko japonicus | reverse complement strand
CAAAGAACACTAACAGGTTAGTGAGACAAGATCTTCCCTTACAGAACCCATGCTGAGTCCGCCTCAATAGTTTTTGTTCATCAATGTGCTTACTAATTCTTTCCTTAATAACAGTTTCCACCAATTTACCTGGTATCGACGTCAGACTGACTGGCCTGTAATTTCCGGATCTCCTCTGGAACATTTTTTAAAGATGGGAGTGACATTAGCTACCTTCCAGTCCCCAGGAATGGAGGCAGATTTTAAGCTAATTATTATTGTTCCTTCCATTTTTCGCTTCTAGAGCCTCGCTTTTACAAGTCCTTTCTCTCGTGTTCACTGGCAATTTTTAACTCTCCAGAGATAATGATACTCTCCACAGGCAATTTCTTCATCCCCCATTTAACTCGTCATTCATGATTTCCCCTGTACCTTTGTAACGGCCGCTTCTTGCATAAAAGGGGGGGCCAAATCGGGGGGTAGTTCTTCCAACTCCATCTGTCTCTCAATGCAATGTATCTTCCCCAACGACAACAAAAAAGAAAAACTTTAAAAACAAACCGGGTGGCAGCGTCTCACAAGAACTCCGATCTTGTTCGCTTGTTATCTGCCTCAGCGTCGGGGCTGCTCTGGACACCTCCCCCGCCCTGCCAATTGCGGGGAAGGGCCAGAAAAATGCCCCCTGCTCCAGCACCCACCAACGGGGTGCTGGACGAGCTCCCCCGACATGCGGGGGGCCCGAACGAAGCGAAAGCGGTGCGAGCGGGGACGGGGCACTCCGGGCTCCCGCCTGCTCGTCGATGCGCCGTACCGGAAGTCGGTAGGATTTCTCCTTCCCGAGTAGAACACATATTGACCCAATCAATGTGTGGGTAGTTAAAATCACCTATTATGACACAGTTTTTTTGTCTAGCCGCTATCTTTAATTCATTCATCAGTTTATAATCCTCCTTTATCTCTTGATCTGGTGGGTGGTAACAAACTCCCAGTGTTAAGCTTCCTTTTGGACCCACTATTTCAACTCATAGCATTTCCAGAAGCAAATCCAATTCTCTTACCCTCTCAATCTTACTGGACTGTATACCCTCTCTGACATACAGAGCCACCCCACCTCCAACCCCCCCCCCCATCCTTCCGATATTGGATCTCCTCTGGAACCCCTTTTAAAGATGGGAGTGACATTTTCCTCATCCCACCAAGTTTCTGAAATACCCACAATGTCTATTTTCCCCCCAACACCAAGCACTCCAACTCCCCAATTTTACCTCGGACACTTCTAGCATTTGTATAGAAACAGCTATAATTTCCCATACAAGTTAAGCCTGCAACCTTCCAGCCTGCATCCTTCCTCTTGCTATCTCGAGTCGTTGTCCGGCAGTCCATGTCACCAGCCATGGCCTCTGTGGACAATTTCAATCCACCTCCCTGTAGAAAAGCAACAGGTACCCCCTCATCTCTCGGAGATGATCCGACCCGAACCTGTCGGCTTTCCCCCAATATTCAGTTTAAAAACTGCTCTGCCACCTTTTTGATTTTAAACGACAGCAGCCTGGTTCCTTCTCGGGACAAGTGGAGACCGTCTCTTCTGTACAGATCCCTCTTGTTCCAAAAAGTATCCCAGTGCCTAACAAACTTTAACCCCACCCCCCTACACCATCGTCTCATCAACGTATTGAGACTCCTGATTAATGATTTGGAGTTGGGAGTAAGGAGTGAAGTGGCTAAATTTGCGGATGATACGAAGTTGTTCCGGGTGGTGAAAACCAGTGAGGATTGTGAGGCACTCCAAAGGGATCTGTCAAAGATGGGCAAGTGGGCGTCAACATGGCAAATGGGGTTCAATGTGGCCAAGTGCAAGGTGATGCACATTGGAGCCAAAAATCCTAAATATAAATACACGTTGATGGGGTCTGAACTGGCAGAGACTGATCAAGAGAGAGATCTTGGAGTTGTAGTAGATAACTCACTGAAAATGTCGAGACAGTGTGTGACTGCAATAAAGAAGGCCAATGCTATGCTGGGGATTATTAGGAAGGGTATTGTAAACAGATCAGCCAATATCATAATGCCGCTATATAAATCAATGGTGCGACCTCATCTGGAATACTGTGTGCAATTCTGGTCACCACACCTTAAAAAGGATATTATAGCTTTGGAAAAAGTGCAGAAAAGGGCAACTCGAATGATAAAAGGGTTGGAACACTTTCCCTATGAGGAAAGGTTAAGGCGCTTAGGGCTCTTTAGCTTGGAGAAACGACGACTGAGGGGTGACATGATTGAGGTTTATAAGATTATGCATGGGAAAGAGCAGGTAGAGAAAGAGGTACTTTTCTCCCTTTCTCACAATACAAGAACTCGTGGGCACTCCATGAAATTGCTGAGCGGTCGGGTTAGAACAGATAAAAGGAAGTACTTCTTCACCCAAAGAGTGATTAACACTTGGAATTCACTGCCACAGGAAGTGGTGGCGGCTACAAGCATGGACGGCTTCAAAAGGGAATTAGATAAGCATATGGAGCAGAGGTCCATCAGTGGCTATTAGCCACAAGGTATAGATAGGGACTCTGGGGCAAGTGATGCTCTGTCATCTTGGTGCTTGGGGGGGTCAACAGTGGGATGGCTTCTAATGTCCTGGCCCCACTGGTGGACCTCCTGATGGCACTGGTATTTCTGGCCACTGTGTGATACAGAGTGTTGGACTGGATGGGCCTCCAACATTGGCATCTCTTATGTTCTTATGTTCTGATCTGTGCCTGTCTCTCTGGCCCTGCACGTGGAACAGGTAGCACTTCCGAGAAGGCTACCTTGGAGGTCCTGGCCTTGAGTTTCCTGCCCAGCAGCCTAAATTTCTCCTCCAGGACCCAACGACTGCATTTCCCCACATCATTGGTGCCGACATGCACCACGACCACTGGCTCCTCCCCAGCACTATCTACCAGCCTATCTAGAACACGCGTAATGTCCGCTACTTTCGCACCAGGCAGGCTAGTCACCATACGGTCAGTACACGGGTTCGCCACCCAGCTGTCTACCTGCCTAAGGATCGAATTACCAACTTCCAAGAGCCCCCCCCCTCCCCCTCCCTGCCCAGGGATGGTTCCTTGGTGCAAAGGGATACCCATTCACCAGATGAAGAAGAGGTCCCTTCTGAGGGCATATTCCCCTTACCCTCAGCCCTGTGTCCTCTCGACCCTCATGCTCCCTGACAGCGGTGGGGCTGCCATAACCAGAGTGGGACATATCTAGCAAGTCCCCGAGAGTCTTCTCCATGTGCCTAACTGACTGTCTCTGCTTTTCCAGGTCAGCCACCTTGGCTTGAAGGGAACAAACTCGTTCCCTGAGAACCAGGAGCTCCTTGCACCGAGCACACACCCAAGACTTCTGTCCAGTGGGCAGATAGTCATACATGTGACACTCCCTGCAAAACACTGTTGACGATAAAGAGAGATGCTTTTTGTCTGCTCTTTCTCCTGTTCCACAGGGGGAAGCACCCAGACCCCCAAGGACTAGGGGCTGAGCCATGAGCCTGAGCTATGGAGGACGAGGGGCTAGGATTCTTTTTCGTTTTTTTAAATTATTCCTGCACATCTGGAATCTGGGGAACTGCTGGAGAAGAAAGCTACCTAGTGGGTCTTTTGGCTTTACAGAGAGCAGCCGAGTAACAGCAGAACCTTTCCTTCCTCTAGTACCAGTGTCTGGTGGAGAGCTGTGCAGAGAAGTTCAAGAGCAGCAAAGACCGGAAGGACCATTTGATCAAAGTGCACCAGTATCCCGCCGACTTTAGGTTTGATAAGCCTGTGAAATCCAAAAGGTAAATATGCTCACTGTGTAGTTTTCTTTGAATGCTCTGCCTTGGGAATAAGATCAGTATGTGGAAGGTAGGCATTGGCCAGAAGGAAAGCAGAGGACGGTGTAGAAAGGAGGCCGTGGCTTCTCTCCGGCACCTCACTGAGCCTCTAGTTGCCCTGAAGGAGAAGCCCTGAAAACTATTATGTCTTTGCCGCAGCACAAAAACAATGACGCCTCCATCTAGAGACCACAGTGTGCCAATGGATGTTAACATCGAAGCCTGTGAACGTTCACCAGGGGATGCCATGGAAACCGGCCCTAGTGAGACTGCAGCGGATCAGGCCCCCCAGCCTGGGATGGAGAACACGCCGGTCTCGCCACCGTCTGTGACACAGCTCCCTAGACCCAGGTCTGTTTCCCTGCCGCTTTGGAAGAGCCAAGGTCTGTCCTGACACTATTGCTGTGCCCGCCGGTGTACCTGCTGCTGTTGTAAAAGCAGGAGCCTTTTGGGGCATGTTTTCATTCCAGCATGGAACTCTCCTGGGCTTCACCAGGGGCCCGTGTAGCACCTGTGGCTCCTCCTCCCATGTGCCCCAGCCCTCCCTCGGAATACTTGGGGTCTGCGTAAGAGGGGCTTCTGTTCTCTTTTTCCCCACCAGGATGTTGATTATTTGCTAATTGGGGATCGTTTGTTGGCATAATCTGCACTTCAAGCAGCTGAGCGCATTTGAGCAGGCAGCACCTTAGAGACCGTCAAGATTTGGGGGTGGGTTGGGGGGTCCTGAGCTTTCAAGCGTCGAGGCTCCCTTCGGCGGGCCTTTTGCCTCTGACCGGGGGGGGGGGCGCTCTCTGATTCTGGGGAGCTCCTCCCCCGAAGACCTTGCTGGACTCGGAATGGGGCTCCCCTGGACTCGAATCCGACCCCTGTAATCTGCTGCAGTCCAGCCGGGCTCCCTTCCGAAACTGGTCTCAGCCCCGCGTGTGTCTCACAGCCGGGGGTGTCTGCAGCGGTGGGCGTTTAATAAGCAGGTCTCAAAAACAGCTTTTAAAAAGGCTGCACCTTCATGCCTTCCGGTGCCAGGCAGAGGGTGGCATGCCAGTCAGCTGACCATGCAGGTCCGGCCAGCTGACTGTGTTATTATCTGGCCTTCCATCCGATTCTCCCCCTCGCCGAGAAGGTCCCTGTGCGGGTGGCCGTCCCCCCCCCACTTTTCCATGTTGCTCCGGGCGGGGGGGGGGGGCGTTGGTCCTCCCGGGCTGCTTGTCTTCTTCTAGCCAGACTGAGAGCACCAGAACTCCAGCGAGGGGGGGGGCTCCCCTCTAGGCGATCCGCCGGGGTTGGGGATGCTTTCAAGCATACTTTGAACATGGCTGTTTGGTGGTCCAGCATTTTTAGCGAGCCCTCCCTGCAAGGGGCTCAGGGCAGCCTGCCTGGTTCACACCTCCTCACAACCATCCTGTGAGGTAGGGTAAGCTGAGTCCTCCTCGCTGCGCAGCAGAGAACATAAGAACATAAGAGAAGCCAATGCTGGATCAGGCCAGTGGCCCATCCGGTCCAACACTCTTGTGTCACACAGTGGCCAGAAATACCAGGTGCCATCAGGCGGTCCAGCAGTGGGGCCAGGACATTAGAAGCCCTCCCACTGTTGCCCCCCCCCCAAGCACCAAGAATACAGAGCATCCCTTGCCCCAGAGCCCCAATCTATACCTTGTGGCTAAGAGCCACTGATGGACCTCTGCTCCAGATGCTTATCTATTTCCCCCGGTGCCCATCAGGGCCAGGAAGGCATTCCACGCAGGATGACCGTGGCCTGGCGGAGGGAGGGTTCTGGAGAGCGCAGAAGCTGGCGGGCTGTGCTGTGTTCTTTTGGTCTGGCCTTGATGAGGACGTTTTGGGGGCTTTGGGGATCTCTTGCGAGGGGCTGTCACGGCTGGCCTCCATCCTTTGCTCTCCTGACATCAGGCTATAACTTCACTGCTTTAAAAAAGGTCAGCCAATTGTCCCATAGCAAGGTAACTTTTTATTGTTAAGTCTCATAAGTATGAAACCTGCTGAAGGTTGAACTGCATTTAGTTCTTTCCAATGAATACTTCAAAAATACTTGACCACCGTTTGACAGAGCAGCTGAGCAAGTGGTTTCTGACTGTCCAGAGGCCCAGCTCTGGTTAGGGTGTTCTCTCTGTCCCAGCTGTCCAGCCCCAGCTCCTTGAAAGGTGGCACCTGGATCATAGGGCCCAGAGCCACTCACGTCCATCGTTCAGTTGCAGCTGACTGCTCTGCCAGTTTGTAACAATCTGCTAGACCTTTATGATGGGTTTCAGCCAGAGCCTCTGGAGGGAGAGGGGGCACGTGAATCCTCAGGAGAGACAATAAATGCCCCGGTGACAGCGGCCTTTTCTCATTGGGCTTTTGTCTTCCAGGATCCCGCCCAGCATCTGCTTTGGGCAAGGGGCCACCCGCGGCTTTAGAAGCAGGAAGAAGAGAGTCTGAGTGTGGACGGTGGTCCCTGCTGCTGCTGCTGCTGCGCGTGGACACTCGTGGCAGGCGCCCAGAAGATGCGCGTGGGAGGAACGGAGCCTGCGCCTGCGGGGGGGGGGCAGAGTGGGGGCCGGCACAGTCTCCTCTCCAGGGGAGGTTCCTCTTCAGAGGGCCCACGGCCGCCTCCTCTTGCGGCCACCCCGTCTCCAATCAGGACGTTTCCAATTAAGAACGGACGGATTTTGAGGCCAGCGTGGCCACCTCCAGATGCTTCTGTCCAGATGCCAGCATTCACGGCGGCCTTTGGGGCTGACGCCGCACCTGCACGACCTCAGCCATCCGTGTGCCACAACCGTGCTGGGCCTTATGAGCCCCTCCCAGTGGCAGGCAGACTAAGGGGGTGAGGCTGAGAGGGGGGGACTTTCTGGATCGCAGCTCTACTTGCTCTGCCGGGGCAGCATAAGGGCAGACGCTCACTGGCCATCCTCTGGAGCTGCATGGGGGAGGGGGGGGACGGAGAGGTCGGTCGCTCTGAGCATAATAGCAGTGCTTCTTGTTATTACTTGCCAAAAGAAGTTTCCTTGTCGTTTGCCTTTGGCCCCGTGAGTTAGACGTCAGGCATCTGACGAGGTGAGAGAACAATGAGGGGGAGGACAGAGTGACGCCAAGCCGCGAGGAGGGGCCGGGTGGGGTCTGTGTCCCCGATGATGAAGGCTCCTTTCGCCTTCGAGCTGCGGCCCATCCCTCCCTCCCTCCCTCCCTCCCTCCCTCCCTGCCTCTTCTTGCACAGCCTTTGGATGGTGGGTGGAGAGAGAGAGTGGGTGTGGGTTTCAGATCATTCTCTGGGGTGGGGGTGGGTAACCCGGGAGAGGAGAGCAGAATGGCACGTGACTCCCCCCCCCACACACACACACAAGTGCCGCGTGGCCTGCCATGGGTGGACAGAGGAGGAGAAGGAGAGGTTGGACTTCTACCCCTGGCCCGTTACTCGGGAGTCTCCGAGCGGCTGACAGTCTCCTCCCCCTCCCCACCACTGGCACACCCTGTGAGGCAGGTGAGGCTGGGAGAGCTCTGAGAGGACTGCCCTTGAGAGAACCCCCGAAAGGCCACCCAGCTGGCTGCACGGGGGGGAGGGGGAGAACCCAGATTGGAGCCCGCCCGCCCTCCTGCCCACCACACCAAGCTGGCTCTGGTGGGTTCGTCCTCCCCCTGTGGTCCTGACAAGCTCTAATACAACTGTATCTGTTTAAACTTTTGCAATTGCTTTGTCTTCTTCCTCCTCAGAAGCAGATTGTCCTTTTGTCTGGAGAGGTAGTTGTTCTCCTCATCGGAGTCGGGGGGGGCAGTTCCTAGGCCGGTGGGGGTCCCGTGGGTGCTCAGGAAGCCGCAGTCCGCAGAGGCCGGGCAGTGTCGGCCCTTGTGTCAGGGTCCCGTAGGAATCAGTTCTCAACAACGTTCCTTCAGAAGGTCCAGGTTTATTGAGTGCAGTAAAGGCAGGTCCTCTGGGCACATATCCTGCGTCAGAACTCATTGCAAGCCCGCGAAACGAGAAGATGCGCTCACTTCGGAGCAGGGTCCCCTGGTGGGTCTGAGCCAGTCAGGGGTTAAGCTGAAGCCCGCCTGAGCGGACGGGTCTCTGCGTTCCCAGTGAAAGCAGCAGCCTGGTACCAAGGTCACAGGCCTCGGCTAGCAGATAAGACACGGTGAGGAAAAGCGGAGGCCAAGATTCCTGCACAGCAACAGACTCTGCGTCAGCCTCCCCACCCCCCTCCCCCTGCCACAGCAGCAGAGCTGGGGGACCTTGTCAGCTGGAGACACACACCCCGTAGACATTCCCAGGGCCGGAGGTCCTTGGACCCGGGAAAGGGGGGGGGCGCTGCTGCCAAGGATTGTGAATGGGACCTTCTGCAGCCAAAGCACAGTCTCTGCCGGGAGATTTGGCATCTTTATTATTATTATTTATTATTTTCAATTTGTGTCCCGCCTTGCCGGCGGACTGGCTCTTTGAGAAGCTCCCGAAAGAAAAGGTCAGAGGCAAGACTTGCAGGCTGTCCCAGGCGTCCGGGGCTCTCTGCGCCCTCTTGGTTGGTCCTCCGGGGCATTCGGTTGGCTCCTGTGTGAAAGGAGGTTGGGCTGGAATGGACCCTCTCGCTGGTCTGATCGAGCAGGGCTCCTTGCGTGGGGAGTGAGTGGCTGCTGGTCTTGGCACAGTCTGTGGCCCGGTGCAGCTCAGTGCCCGAGTGGGGTCAGCCACCACGTCTGGATCGGGGGGGGGGGAGCCTGCAGCCCGTCCCCCTGCGCCCCACTGGCCTCCAGAAACGAGCAGCGGGTGCTGCTGGGGCAGGGGAGCCCCTGATGTCTCGGCTTGCGTCCAGGGCCCCCTCTCAGCCGTGGAGTCTCCTGGTGAGCAAAGATTCTACTTTGTGAGCCACTGGCATGAAAGGGGTGGGCGAGCGATTGGGCTGCTGCTTAAATCAGTTTGTTCCGGAGCCCATCCTTCCTGAGCTAAGGCAGAAATGTGTGAGCCGGAGGCTAAAGGACTGTGAGCTGGCTCACACGAACTTGGCTTAGAGGGACCACTGCTCCCGTCATAGGTATCCTTTGGCTGGCTGGCAGGCCAGCCCCAGGGGGTCCCCCCCCCCAAGCGTTCTGAGCCCGCGGGCACCTCCAGAGTTCCGGCACAGAGTGGGGGGGGGCACAGCCGTGGAATGGCTGAGGCGGGAGGTGGGGCCAGCCTCAAAACGGCTGCCACGGCTGTCCTCCTGCCACGCAGGGCAGTGCGTTGTGCTGTGGCGGCAGCTGGTGCCAGGAGTCTGTAGTTCGTCAGAAGCCCCCTCCTGGCTCTGCCCGCTTCCTAAAAACAGGAGCCGCCTTGTGCCGGTGGGCGCCAGATTGGGGACCCCTAAGCTACGCCCTCGGTGGCGAAGCTGGACTCACGTCTGGCCTGCCCCACAGGGTTGTGTGTGAGGATGAGACAAAAGGGGAGAACCGTGCAGCACGTGACCCTGAGCTCCTGGCAGGAAGGGTGGGACAGAAACAGGTCCCGTTCCCAGTGCTCCCATCTTTCGGCATTTCATTGGCCTTTCCAGGGGCCCACGGCCAGCGTCTCCCCCCATGTCTTGCCTGGATGAGCTGGTCCCACATCTGTGGTTGGGGGGGGGAGATTACCCAGAACAGCAGCTGGGAGGCAGCAGACCCCCCCCCCCGCATGCCCTTCCCGCTTTCTCTTCCCACGTCCAGAACAGAACAAAGCGCAGCAGGAGCTGAAGGCATTCAGGAGCCCTTTCTCGAGACTGGGCGGGAAGCAGGTGGACGACGCTACTCCCCCCCCCCCAGAGGGCACCCTGGGGGGTGGAGGCCTTGATGGCGCTGGAGTGACACATCCACCGGGGCCTGTCCGCCCGTCCCCCCGTCGCCAAATGGACCATTCAAACTGCAGAGGTGCGCATGAGCCAGACTCCCTGGTGGCATCCGGAAGCTGTACCGGTAGGAATGACCCCGGAGGCTTCTGCCGGAAGACTTGGCCTCATCTAGTCCAACCCCCTGCTGCACAAGGCAGGAAATTCACAAACACCTCCCCCTCCACACACACACCCAGTGACCCCTGTTCCATGCCCAGAAGATGACAAAAAGCCTCCAGGATCCCCGGCCAAAGTGGCCTGGAGAAAAAGTGCTTCCTGACCCCAAAGGGGCACAATCAGGATTTCCCTGGGCATGTAAGAAAGGCCCCCGAGAACTAAGCACTGAGGCAGCCCTTCCTGCCCTCCCTTCTCATGATCTAAGTTCACAGAATCAGCATTGCTGACAGATGAGCACCTAGCCTCTGTTTGAGAGCCTGCAAAGAAGGAGAGCCCACCACCTCCCGAGGAAGCCTGTTCTAACCGCTCTCACTGTCAGGGAGTTCTTCCAAATGTCTAGCTGACACCAGAGCATGCCACATTCTCTCACTCCCCTTAAAGTAGAGGGGTTTTCCTTCCCCCACTTTACCCTCACGAGAATCTTGTGACGTAGGTAGGCTGAGAGACGGAAGGGGCTGGATCCACTGCAGGGCCCTGGCAGAGATGGCCACCCCCCCCCCCCCCCCCCCCCCCCCCCCCCCCCCCCCCCCCCCCCCGGCAGCCATTTCTGACCCTGAGAACGTTAGACTACCTATAAGGAGCGGGTTGCATCAAACTAGCTTGGTTGTAGCAAAGGCACAGATACTGTGGCTGTCTCCTTTCCTCCCAGGGAGCCCGAGCTGACTTAGAAAGCAGCGGGAAAAGGAAGGAGGGGAAGGGGCACCTTGAATTAATTAGTCATCTTAATTTAATGTGAAATGGAACAAGCAGGAAAGACTGTCAGTGTGTAGTAATCAGGAAACTTTGAAGAGATATTTCTTGACTTTTTAAAATTTCATTGGCATCCGATTTGGAACACCCGACTTTTTTGACAGTTCACATTTGATCCATGAATTCAAAATTACCCTTATTGGAACTTTAAAATTTAAACACTCTGGAAATGTTGGACATACACGCAGACAACCCTCTAAGGCTGAGCTGCGTCCTAGATGAGGAGGGAAGGATCTGAAGAGGAGCCCCCGCTGGATCAGGCCAGTGCCCCGTGTTGTCCATAGTCCTTTTTTGCACAGTGGAACCAGTCGGATACAAGAATCTCCTCCATCCCATCCCATCCCATCCCCTCCTGCTGTGGATCCCAGGCTCTGGATGGAGTTGGGCAAGATCAAACCTCCCTTCTGGATTTTGCCCACTTCAAGACTTCTGCCCTCTCCGACTTCCTCCTAGTTCAGCACCCCAGCCTGCTTCCTGTCAGCTATGCTGCTGCCATGGCAGGTGGAGGGTGGTGGCAGCCTGCTGGAATCTTAGCTTCCGTTTCTCCTCGCTTCGTCTTATCTGTTAGCCTGGGCCTGTGACCTTGGTACCAGGCTGCTGATGCTTTCACTGGGAACGCAGACCCGTTAGCTTAGGCGGGCTTCAGCTTAGATCCTGACTGGCTCAGACCCATCAGGGGACCTTGTTTTGAATTGGGTATATCTTCTCATTTCGTGTGCTAGCAATCAGTTCTGACACTGCATGTATGCACAGGTGACCTGCCTTTACTGTACTCAATACACTCGAACCTTCTGAAGGAACGTTGTTGAGAACTGATTGCTGCGGGACTCTGACACTTCCCCAGCTTCGCTGTTGTCTTGCTGAATCACTGAACCCTTGGCCTTACACTCCCCCACCTCCGTCCTGTACCTGGACCCCGCCCCACAGCTTCACTGTTGGTTTCAGTTTTGGATTTCCCTTCCACCCTGGGAACTCTCTGCCCCAGGAAAGCTTTTCCTTCACCAGCCCCACATAAAACATTGCATAAGAACATAAGAGAAGCCCATGTTGGATCAGGCCAGTGGCCCATTCAGTCCAACACGCTGTGTCACACAGTGGCCAAAAACACCAGGTGCCATCAGAAGAGGTCCAGCAGTGGGGCCAGGGCACTAGAAACCCTCCCACTCTTGCCCCCCCCCAAGCACCAAGAAGACAGAGCATCACTTGCCCCAGTCCAAGAGTCCCTATCTATACCTTGTGGCTAATAGCCACTGATGGACCTCTGCTCCATATGCTTATCCAGTTCCCTCTTGAAGCCATTCATGCTTGTAGCTGCCACCACCTCCTGTGGCAGTGAAGAAGTACTTCCTTTTATCCGTTGTAAACCGACCGCTCAGCAATTTCATTGAGTGCCCATGAGTTCTTGTATTATGAGAGGGAGAAAACTACCTCTTTCTCTACCTGCTCTTTCCCATGCATAATTTTATAAACCTTGATCATGTAACCCCTCAGTTGTCATTTCTCCAAGCTAAAGAGCCCCAAGCGCTTTAACCTCTCTTCATAGGGAAAATGTTCCAACCCTTTTATCATTCTAGTTGCCCTTTTCTGCACTTTTCCCAATGCGATAATATCTTTTTTGAGGTGTGGTGACCAGAACTGTACACAGTACTCCAAATGAGGATGCACCATTGATTTATACAGGGGCATGTTGATACTGGCTGATCTGTTTTCAGTTCCCTTCCTAATAATCCCCAGCATGGCGTTGGCCTTTTTATTGCAGTCACACACTATCTCGACATTTTCAGTGAGTTTTCTACTGCGACTCCAAGATCTCTCTTGGTCAGTCTCTGCCAGTTCGGACCCCATCAACATGTATTTATATTTAGGATTTTTGGCTCCAATGTGCATCATCTTGCATTTGGCCACATTGAACCCCATTTGCCACGCTGACGCCCACTTGCCCATTCTCGACAGATCCCTTTGGAGTGCCTCACAATCCTCACTGGTTTTCACCACCCTGAACAACTTCGTATCCTCCGCAAATTTAGCCACTTCACTGCTTACTCCCAACTCCAAATAATTAATGAACAAGTTAAAAAGCATCGGACCGAGTACTGATCCCTGCGGTACCCCACTGCTTACCCCCCTCCACTGAGAGAACTGCCCATTTATACTCTGCTTCCTCTTAATTAGCCCTCTGTTTCCTGTTAATTAGCATTTACTGCTGTCCCTAAAACAGAGAGGGCAGGATCCAGAGCTCGGTGCTGGCTGTGCACGAATGGGGCAAGGCTTATGCAGAGGCGGCTTCTGGAGGGTCCTTTCCATCAATGCCAGACAATCCAGCCGTGTCTGTCTCGGGTCACATATTAATCACATTCTCTTTGCTAAGACTTTATGGAAATGCATTATTCTGTAATAAATCTTGCACCTTATGCGGCCGCCGCAGCCGTAACGTGGCAGGGCTTTAATGGCAATTGTATAACCAGCCGGGATGCCTGGCATGTCATTCTCCTCCTTACTTTTGACTATCTTAAAGCACCTTGAACATTTTCGCACTGATAAATCGAGGTCCTTGACTTCTCTAATTCAATGATAGTGGAGCCCTTTTTAAATGTACCTCCTGAATTTTGAAACATTCTGTGTCCCAACCGTTCATTCATTCATTCAGTCCCATGAATAATTCTGCTTCATTAACTTTAGACGTCGAATGCATTTGAATCAGTTTGGGCGTGAAATGCTTTTGGAAAGGGCACTGTCAGGGCAGGCACAGACGGATTGTTGCCTGTGAGCCCCTCAGTCCCTGGCATGTCTTCTCTCTCTCTCTCCATTTCCTGCATCTTTTCTCCATCATATTCAGGTCCAGCATTCAAGGCAGTGGCCCGGAGGGTCAAGAAGAGACGGGGCTCTCTGCTGCAAGGGTCAGTCCCAAACCGGCAGTCCTGACATCGGACGCGGGTGCCTCCGCGGGCGGGCGGGTGGACGTCAAGGGCCTCTTGGCAAAGGGAGCCTGGGCTCCCAGAAAGCGGAGTGCCCCCTTCACCACCTTGCTGGTCTCAGGGCGGCAGAGACTACCACAGGGCACCACCTGCCTGGAAGCACCTCAGCTGCCGCCTCAGATCCCCTTGAAGCCCAGCCAGCCGGCGGCTGACAGCACCTCCGTAGAGATCTGTAATTTCTAAGCTAAAGAGCCTGTCCTATATTTCAACATCTGATAGGGCACGTATAGAGAGAGGGACAGAGGATTGTGTTTTAGCTGTCTTTTGTGTCCCTTGCTCAGTCTGGTGCTGTGCTAAAAGTATTTTATGAACATTTTTCTTTTTAATAAATACTTTATAACCTAATACTGGTAGTGGTTCTCTGTACCATATAGACCTCTACGATCTCAGACACACTATTTTAAAAGGGGCGCCCGGGAGAAGGCAGGCGGTTGTTAAGTGGCTATTCCTCCAGGGGCACACAAGGCATTAAATTGTCCCCATGGTGACCAGGAGCTGGGGAGCAGGAAGACCGGAAGGCCTGGCATGATCTGGTCCATGGCGTCGTGAAGAGTCAGACTCGACTGTGCGACTGAACAACAAACAACGGAGTCTCCTTTACCTTGAAGCTCCCTTCAGCTGTCTAGGCCAGTCACATGGTCAGTGGCTGCCTTGGCCTGTTCCGGGGGGGGGGGCAGTTGCTGCTGCTGCTGCTGCTGCTGCTGCTGGCCAGGCCAGGCTGCCTCCTTAGTTGGGAGTCCTGCCTCCTCTCAGGGCCTCAGCACCCAAGGGAAAGAGAGCTCCTTCCTGTTGCGAGGAGTTTTTGTCATATCTGTTTCTCCACCCCCTGACTAGGTCACGCCAGATCAGAGAAGCGTTTCATAGGGGTTCTTCTTGGAGATTATTCTTGGATCCATTCAGACCTAAAGTCCTCCAATCTCTTTTCCCTGCTTGGAGAAGGAGAAGAGCTTGACCCACCCGTTATCTCCTGCTAGATCTATTAACATCTGTATGAGGTGTGCTGAGGTTTGTCTGGGAAGCAATTGAACTGACTGCACCCCCCCCCTCCCGGCCTGGTCTTTTCCCAGAGGGGAAAAAACTGTTAAAATGCAACACTGAGGTTTGGCTCATTTCCAGCCTCCAAGGGAAAAAGGCATTTCTTCACAGGGATCATTATTTCATAATAGTGTATGATGACTGGGCTGCCAAGAAGAGGGTAGGGGGGGCGACAAAATTCTGGAGGCCCATGTCTACAGGTTCTCTGAATATCCGGCTTTCATTTTTTTTAAAAGTAAGTCTCTAGCCTTTTCCATTGTGGAGATATGTCTTTTCCCTTGTATCTCCACAACAGAAGGGACTAGACACTTGCTTTTGTTTTTAGATGAAAGCTGGGAATTCAGAGAACCTGATGGGCGTGTTTGTTATAACATTATATTGGTACAATAATATTCTGATGGTGGGAGAGGAAATGTCAGCTGCTCGCTCTCTCTCTCTCTCTCTCTCTCTCATGGGCACTTTTCACCTGATGGTTGAGCGTTGGAGAAGAACCTCCTAATGATAAGATGGCCCCAAGGCGGGCTGAAGCTGGAAAAGGAATGCCAGAGTAGAGCTTTTCAAGCCAAGCTTGGACAAGATCAACTGGCCTCAATGGCTGACTCATACATTCCGATACCCCCCCCCCCCCCATACACACACACGCACACAAATCCAAGCGGCAGACTGTGAGATGATCTTTCTCTCCCGCATCTCTCTCCGTCCATCTTGGCTCCTGATGTGCACAGCCCCCCTTCCCTCGGCTCTCATTTATCTATTGACACACTTACATACTTTACACATCGTGAGTGAACCGAGGCAGGTTCTGTGTCTCCCACAGCAGCCTTAACCCTAATCCAAGGACGACTGTGTCCTTCCTCCACACCGTGTCCCGTCATCAAGACACGCATGGCTGCCAGTTCCAGTTTGGGACATTCCTGGAGATTTGGGGAGGGACCTCCGTAGAGGATAATACCGCAGAGTCCACCCTCCACAGCGGCCCTTTTCTCCAGGGGAAATGACCTCTGAGGTCTGGGGATCAGCGGGAATTCTGGGACCCACCTGATAGTCGGCAGCCCTATAGAGTCATGTGATCAGCATCTTTTATTTTAAAAAAGAGGAAGAAGGAGGAGGAGTGTAAATGGGATGCTCACTGTTTTGGCTTCTTAGTCTGCAGAACGGACCTCTCCCCACTCCTCCCAGACCTGCTTGGCATTCCATATCAGCTGCCTAAAAGACAAGGCCCCTGGGTCATCATCCGAGGCCTCTTCCCCCCCCCCCCCGCTCCCTTTACAAAACTTTCAGCCTGATAAAATCGTTTGCACACTGTCTTGCGTCATGGACGTGGGCCCTAGTAAAAAGCGACATGCAGTTGCCTTTGGCCCTGGGCTCCGGTTCGGCAGCTGCTTGGCGAGGGTCCGTGTGCAGCGGCTGAAGGGCTGGCCTTGGCCTGTTCCGGGGGGCTGCTGCTGCTGCTGGCCAGGCCACTTGGAGTCTCTTCTCCACTCAGCTTGGATCCAGATGGAAATAACCAATGTACTGTATGTAGCCAAAATAAAGACTAAAAAAATAAGTATATCTGTGTCTGTCTCGTTATTGCTAAGCATGCATACATAAGAGAATCTTACAGCATACAGATAATTTTGCAAACATATACAAAAGATCGGAACCTCGAGGGACACTAAACCAAATATAAACTGGGAAACTGGAAACCCTCGTACAGCCTTTAACATTGCCTGGAGGCTGCCAAATGTCAAGAAGGAAACTGGAAATGCTCATACAGAGTCCTTAACGCTGCCCGAAGGCTCTGGAACACTTTCAGTGAAGGTCCAGCATTCCAGAAGAAGCCGGTCACTGTAGCGTATCCTCTTATGGGCTCGCCAGCTGTGAAATTTTCCCGTTTCACCAGGGCTTTGCCAAAGAGGCGACTGATACTTCAATAGATTCCCAAGGGTGACATTCTTGAAAATGTGTATCCAAATGACTGCATGAAGGAACACTATTAAGAAATCTTTCAGAAATCGATTCTTTGGCTTCAGGAATTCCCCCAAGTATGCAGATGACACACTCAGCTCTGTCTCACGCTACCAGCAGATCCCAGGGAGGCTCTGTGGAAACATGAACAGGTGCCGGAGGGGGGGGAAGTTTTGGAAGGGATGAGCGAGGACAAGCTGAAAGGCAATCCTGACAAAACGGAGGAGGTGGGAGAGGGTCTGGTCCAGGAAATGGGCTACCCCCTCTTCCAGATGGACTGTACTCCCCTGAAAGAAGAAGGCTCACAGCTTGAGGGTGCTCCTGGACTCCGGCCTCCAGTGGGACAAACAGGTGGCAGCAGCAGCGGCGGCCACAGGCGCCTCTCACCAACTTTGGCTGGCGAGCCAGCTGAGGCCTTCCCTGGGCAGAAAAGATTTCACCACTATTTATTTATTTACTTACTTATTTGACTTCTATCCCCGCCCTCCCACGTGGGCTCAGGGCGGCTAACAAGAGGCAATTGCCACACATAATAACACTAAAACCAGACAGAACAATCAATTCCATTTACATTTTACATTTAAAATCGGTGCTTGTAACAATATGTCATCCAAGACGGGGCTCCAATGCAATATTTCAGAGGATCTACTGTCTCCTCTTGATCAGTTTACACTATGTCCGTTCTTCATTCCCACGGCCAGATCACATTGCCAGACATGGCAGCACGGTGGTGGTACAGTGACGGTGGCGGCTCCTACTCGAAAGCTCCGTCTTGCAGGCCCCTGCGGAACTGCATAAGGTCCCGCAGGGCCCTGATCTCCTCCGGGAGCTTGTTCCACCAGATAGGAGCTGCCACCGAAAAAGCTCTGGCCCTAGTCGCAGCATATTTGGCCCCCGACCGGAACATATGCGGAAAGGCGGTCCCTTAGGTAAGCTGGACCCTGGCCATGTAGCCCCAGCCCTGAGCCGACCTGACTTAAGCCCAGGACCTCTGTCTTCGCCGGGTTTAGCTTCAGCCGACTCAGCCTGAGCCAACCAGCCACAGCCTCTAATGCCCGATGAAGGTCATCCGGGTTGGAATCTGACCAGCCGCCCAACATTAGATAGAGCTGGGTGTCATACACGTATTGATGACAACCCAGCCCATAACTCCGAGCAATCTGGGTGAGGGGGCGCATATAGATGTTAGATAGTATTGGGGACAGCACCGCCCCCTGAGGCACCCCACACTCAAGAGGATGCCTCCGGGAGCGCTGATCCCCAATCGCCACCCTCTGTCCCCGACCTTGAAGAAAAGAGGCAAACCATTGAAGGGCAAGCCCCTGAATCCCCACGTCGGCAAGGCGGTGGGTCAGCAGTTGATGGTCGACTGTATCGAATGCGGCCAACAGATCTAACAACAGCAATGCCGCCACACCACCTTGATCCAGATGCCTTCAGAGATGGTCTGTCAAAGCAACCAGAACAGTCTCCATCCTGTGACCCGGGCGAAAGCCGGACTGGAAGGGATCAAGCACTGAAGTGTCATCCAGAAAGCCCTGTAACTGTGTCGCTACCACCCTCTCTATCAACTTGCCCAAATAGGGCAAGTTGGACACCAGCCGATAGTTGGCCAATTCGGCCGGGTCTAGAGATGGCTTTTTAAAGAGAGGGCGGACCATCGCCACTATGCTCTGGTAACATCTAGATTAGACTACTGGAATGTGATCTTTGTGGGTCTGCCCTTGCAGACTGTCCTTGAGCTACACTTGGTACAGAGTGCTGTGGCCAGAGTTTCGACTAGAGTGGGTCATAGGGACCATATCACCCCGGTCTTGTTCCATCTACACTGGCTTCCAGTGCTTCCAGCTTGACACAAGGTGCTGGTGTTGCCCTTTAAAGCCCTGTGTGGCGACTGGGGAGGAGATACACAGGAAGTGAGGTTTTGTGCATGTGACCCACTGTGCAGCCAGGTTCTGGCCTGGTGGCGGCCACCGCTAGACTTGAGTGGACCAACAGCCCTGATGTCCCCTCTCCTTTCCCAGCTTCTTCTTCTTGTTAGCCATTCAGTCATGTTTGTGTCCTGGCGATTCTATGGGCCAGCTTGGTGTAGTGGTTAGGAGCGCGGACTCTAATTTGGGAGAACTGGGTTTGATTCCCCACTCCTCCACATCATGCAGCTGCTGGTGTGACCTTGGGTCAGTCACAAGTTCTCTCAGAGCTGTTCTCTCAAGGGCAGTCCTCTCAGAGCTCTCTCAGCCCCACCTACCTCACAGAGGGTGTCTGTTGTGGGGAGGGGGAGGGGGAGGGAAAGGAGTTTGCCAGCCACTCTGAGACTCCCTCAGGTAGTGAAAGGCGGGGTACACACCAAATCTCTTCTTCTTCTCTCTCCATGTTTTCTGACCTTGTACTGTTTCTTTGAGTTGTTCCACGTTCAGGCTGGTGTCGATGTTTACGGTGCCTGTAGCCACCGTGTTCTTTGGCAGCCGGGTTTCCTTTTGCTGCTAACCAGTCCAAGCATAATTGCTTTGTCTAGTGAGTTCCCCCCCCCCGCCCCGTGACAGGGCCAAAATAAGCCGGTCGCCGTCCGGGTGCCCATGTCTCCCACCCTTGTCCTCCGCATGGCACAGGCAGGCTGGGCGCTGCCTCCCCGTCTCCCCCCAGGAGGGCTGGGCGCTGCCTCCCCCACCTTGCACGGGGCTCAGGGGTGGGCAGGCTCACCCATCTGTCAGGGGGCTGGCCCAGGCCAGGGGAGGGGGAGCCCTCGGGCCACTGGGAGGGAGGAGTCCCGCTGCTCTTCGGGGCCAACTCACCCCTGCCTGTGAGGTAAACTTGGCTGAGAACCTGTAACCGGCCCAAGGTCGCCCTGTGGGTTTCTGTGGCAGAACGGGGGGGGGGCATGAGAGGGCCTCGTCTGGAACCCTAACCATTACGCCACACTGCCTTTCCTAGGGTGGCTGCTGAGAGAGCAGGATATGCGAGCCCACGCTTTTGGCACCCTCCGGTTGCTTATCGTTCAAGTGGTTCTAAAAATAAACACAGTAAAATGAATAATTGCATGATCTTGTCTTAGTTCAGAGTTTCTTTCTCAGGCAATTTTTAAAAAAGGTTTTTTTAATTAAAGCTTTTTTTAAATTTGACAGTTTGTGTTTAATACAACCAAAAAACAACGACACAAGCATGAAACAGATCATGAACAAATACCATAAACAACCAAGCCAGGCAATTCTTTTTTTAAAGGGGGCTTTCATCTTTTCGGACTCTAGAACCCCTGCTGTTATCGCCCCCTGGTTCATGTCTGGGGCACGGAGGAGCAAGCAGGAAATGCTTGCGGATTGGTCCATGATTGTGGGGGGTGGGGGTGGGGGACTGAAACGACCCCTCCGTCTCCCAATTTATCACCCCCTCCTCCTCAGGCGTCAGGTGGGGCCTCCGCCAGCATGTAACTGATGGGCTACAGCCACAGATAACAGATCGGCTTCTCCACAGAGATCATTTCGGAATTGCTCTCTTTGTCAACCAAATTAATAACTCCAAAGCTCTGATTTGCTGCTGCAACTGCTTTAGGCTCTCGAATGAAGACGAGAACAGATCATTCCATCTCTGGACTGGATTTGTTTTCTATTTCACAGATAAACTGTTTGCCTGCAGGAGGGCAGAGTGGCCAGCAGAGGGCCCCCTGCAACGCCACACCACCAGCGACCGATGCGTGACTCCCTCTCTCCAGGGTCACCGGGACATTTGGGCACCACCCCTGCTGCTCCTGGGGTTGGGGGACTCTGTGCCACAACCCCCCCCCCCCCCGGGGATGATTCTTACAGTAGTTTTAATAATTGTTCATTGCCACTATTAGCTAGGAAAATGCTAAGGAATGTGTACAGAGTGAGTTTTGTATTTGTCTCAAACGTGGCCGGGGCCCGGGGGGGCTCTTAGCTGACCTTACTCGGTGCCCACGAGGGGGAAAAGGCTGGTACCTGCGTTTGCCCCCCCCCCCCCCACTGGTGCACGGGAGGAGATGGCTGTCACTGACGCCTTCCCTGCTGATGGGGGGTCAAGAGGCCCAGGAGCACGCAGGCAGCGGGAATGCTCCCCGGAAGCGCCCAGCCCACGCCAGGAGCGGAACTTTCCCTGTTCCAGCCAAAGGCGAGGCCTCCTCAGCCAGGGCGGGCGAGCACTCCACGGTGGTTGGAGGGCTGGCCCAGGACCGGGGATAAGTGCCGGGCACCCTGCAGGGGGCGCTCTTGGCCTTCCCTTTGCGGCCCTTTCCCTTGGCTCTGCTTTTGCACCTCCTGCCGCTGAATGGCCAGAGGCCCCCAGAGAGTCCTTCCACTGACATTGAGTCGATTGGACTGTAAACTGCCCAGCAGTTATTTTACCATGCCTTTAATGTGAAATAGCAGTTCCATGGACTAGGTCACTTTCAGCTCTTCTGGGAGATTCTAGTAAAACATTTATGGCCGAGTGGAAATGAGAGCGGCTGGTTTTTAAGAGAGAGAAAGAGCAGGGGCCGTTTTCCCTCTACATCACCTTGTCCCTCGGAGCTCTCTCTATAAGGCCTTGTTTCCTGAAGGCCCCAGAAGGGAGGATCTCTCTCTCTCTCTCTCTCTCTCTCACACACACACACACACACACACACACACACGCGCACTCAATGGTGAAAGTGGCCCTTCAAATTATACAGAGCTTTTCTTCATCCGTCAGTGTTCAAAGCGACAATTTGTTCTATCACCAGTGGTAAAGATGACACCTTGTCAGTGCATGCTGGAATAAGTATAGTCTTTAGGCGCCACTGGACTTGTGTTTTATTATCAAATAAGATCAAAGACTTTAGCCTTTTGAATCTAACTGGTTTTTAAGAATGAAGAGCAGGAATTATGTTCACAAAGGAACAACATGAACTGGATGACTGAGCAGGTCCCAGGTCCAAACCCCAGCAGCCCCTTCATGCAAGGCCGGGAAAAGCTCTGCCAGGAATGCTGGAGCCCCTCTTGTTGGTCAGACGGTGGCTTCCTCAGCCCAGGGCAGGCGGAAGGAGAGGCCTCGGCAAGGGGCACCTGCTCATGTTCACCTGTTGCTGCAGAGCGCAGGGGTTGGCCATGCCCCTCCTTCGAGATCACAAACTGCCCCCTGCATTCTGTTGCAAAAGCCTTTGTGAAAACTAGTGGCAGACTTGCCCCTCGGAGGGCTGCTAGCCCCTGTGCAAATCTAGCAAATGTCTATTTACATGCAACCTTTCTGCAGAAATTCTGCCTCTAACAAGTTCTTATTTTGGACAATTTTCTAAGGAAATAGCTGTGACTGGTTCATTTTCTAGCACTGGGAGGGATGGATTGGCTTGGGGCAGGGAGGGGTTATTTACATTGGATACATTCACATCAAATGTTCCTAATTCATATGACAACATTATTGCAAAATCAATTTTTAGCATGGAGAATAAAATTAGAAAGAAATGAAGCTGTGAAATATCACCTTTGATTTTGTTCTATATTGCAAATATGGAGGAAAAACCCACCAAATGATTTTCAAGAACAGGGTTTTTATGTGTCTGTGGTGGGACTCACTGGAGGTGGTGGTGGTGGTGGGGGGCTCTCCCAATTCCGGAGGGGGAAACGGGTGGAAATCAGTGCAATATATGAATACTTGCATGTGATGTTTTCAGTATGTAAAAGTGTGAGTGCTTTATTTCTGTGTTTTAATGCGGGATTTTATATGTGTATTGCTGTGGGTTATTTATTTATCTGGATTTCTAGCCCACCCTTCCCTGAACGTCAAATGTATCCAATAAGTTCATGGAATCACACAGAGCTGGAAGGGTTCCCTAGAGGCCATCTAGCTTCCCTCCCGCTCAGTGCAGGATCAGCCTGGAGCCTCCCTGACCAGGGTCTGTCCAGTCGCTGCTTCGAGGCTGCCAGTTGGGGGGGGGGCTCACCACCTCCCTAGGCAGCTGATTCCATTGTTAAAACAATTTAAAACAACCTGAAATATTAAAACCTGCAGCATCACGTAATGGGCAAGATGGCAGTTGAAGACAGTTAGCGAGTGCCCCCAGAGACCTTCCAGTAACGAGTGCCCATAGATGTAACCAGATGTGGGGTGGATGGTAGACAGCAAGGAGCAGGCAGCGCCACGTAGATGACGCAAAGTGGGGGTAGGGGAGGCCAGTGGAGTTGGATCTCCACTGCCTCAGCCACAGGCCTGGCAGAACGCCTCCGTTTTACAGGAACGGCAAGGAGTCCCACGCGGGGCCCCTGATCTCACAGCTGGGGGGGGAGGGGGGGAGGCTGTTCCACCAGGCCGGGCCCAGAGCTGAGCCGGAGGCGCTGGCCCTGGTGGAGGCTAAGTGGGTCTCCTCTGGACCACCAGCAGATCTTGATCTGTGGAGCGTAAAGCTCTCCGTCCGGGGGCCATACGGGGAGAGACAGCACTGCAGACATGTCGGTTCCAGACTGCACAGGCCTTGAAAGGTTAAGACCATCCCCATGAGCTTGATCTGGTATACGACTGGAAACCGATGGAGCTGGCAGAGGACTGGCTGTATGTGTGCCCGTAAAGGTGTCCCGGTAAGGACACCTGCAGCTGCCTTTTGAACCAGCTGAAGTTTCCGGGTCAAACTCAAGGGCAGCCCTGCATAGGGTGAGTTGCAGTGATCCAGTCTGGAAGTGATTGTTGCATGGATCACTGTGGCTAAGTCACGGGGAGGGAGATAAGGGACCAGTTACCTGACCACCTGAAGACAGAAAGCTGATCTGGCAACATTTGTGACTTGGGCCTCCGTGGAGAGCGAGGTAGCCAAGGTCAGGCCCAAACTTCTTACCACTGGTGTAGGCATTAATAATGCCCCATCAAGGGTGAGGGATTCCTGATCTCAACCCCTCCCCCCGGCTTTAACCAGCCAGCCGTGGCCCCTGGCCAAAACATCTGGGGCAGCATCTGGCCAGCCATTCATCAGCAGATGCAGCTGGATGTCATCAGCATATTGGTGGCAACCCAGCCCAACCCCCCCAGGCCAGCTGGGTGAGGGGGCACGTGTAGATGCTAAATGACACGGGGGAGAGGACCACCCCCTGCGGGATGCCACGTGCCAGAGGGTTAACACAGTGAAACCCTCTCCCCAAGCGCCACCCTCTGTCCCCCACCGGGGAGAACAGAGAGAAGCCACTGCAAGGCAATCCCCCCCCCCATACCCCCCCACGTCGTCAACAAGGGATTGTGATGGATGGTGTCAAACGCTGCTGTCAGGTCGAGCGATGGCAGCAGCACTGACCCGTCTCCATCCAGGTGTCTCCTGAGGTCATCCGCGAGGGCGACCCCTGCCATCTCCATCCCATAGCCAGGTCGGAAGCTGGACTGGACTGGAATGGATCCAGGATAGAGGACCCATCTAGGAAAGCCTGTGTCAGACTCCGGCATTTGGCCAGCTGTACCCGTTGTATTTCTATCTGCTGCATTTCGACCTGATGCATTTTGCTTGCTTCCCTCGCACCCCGTTATATGTTTGGTTTGCCCTTTGTTCCCTGATCACTGCCCTCACATTCCTGGGGCGGGGGGGGGGAGGAATGAGTGTCTGTAGTAACTTAGGGAGGCCAGCTCTGGTAACTCTTCTACGAGGCCGCAAGACATCTTTCACACGAGAAATGTCCTTGAAGTAAAGTTTGTGTCAGGCGAGATAGTGGTTGTATATCTTTCAAGACCACGGTAGTAATGCTGACGTTGAATGCATGTGTAACCCACTAAGGTCCTAATATCTGCAGGGAGAGTGGGCAGGTTCAGACGGTTTTGACAGCGGAACTCCCACCTATGGTTATTGAGAATATGTAACTGCTGTTACTACACATGTACTTAAACATAGACATAAGAGAGGCAATACAACCAATGCACTTTAACATTTAAAATAAACTCTTTATATAAACAAAGCATGGGGGTTTTCATATAAACCCTCATTCACTTCTGGTTGGTTGCTATTACTTCATAGCAATGAATCTTAAGGATATTACTGAGTACAGATATCTTCAGCATCCACAAGGATGCACAGAACAGAAAAAATACTAAGCACATAGATAATACATATATTGTAGGTCCATATGTTGTAAGCTCACAGATACTGGAACAGCATATGAGGTTTCCAGGCTGTACTTGGGATGCTGCAGCTCTTCTCAGTTGACTCCAGGATTTACCTGCAATAATTCAAGGCAGGCCCCTTAAGGCAGCAAAGTCTATATAGGCCTCTCCCCAAGATGTTGCCTCTTTCTGGGCCAGGCTGAACTGCTGGCTGCTAGGAATACCCAGCCTCCTTTAGGGAAGGCTACAAGCACTGAGCATGCTCATTAACTAAGTATAGAAAGGGGGGGAAAGGAGTTAATTGCCACACCACCTATTGGCAAAAGCCTGATCCCTGTATGCTGTTAACAGCTACAAAACTGCATGGGTTACACATGGAATTTGGGGTTGTAACTATACCTTGCGTTTCCCGCCTTGCAAATCAGTCCTAACAAAGCGTTTGAACCCACAGCATCTCATATCTCCCAATAAAGCATTCACTGAAGGACGTGTGTGTGCGTGTGGAGAGTGACTTGACTGGGGAACCTGGCAGCCTGGAGCTGTTCCACGGCTGCTGTCTTAACTACCAAGCCCAGGAATGGATGGAAGGTTCGGCCCTGGGTGGCAGTTGGCTGGATCCGTAGGATCCGGAGATTTATTTTTTTTAAAGAGCGGTCTCGCCCCTCCCTCCTTCAAAGCCCCTGGGGGAGATCCCCTGAGCTCAAGGGCAAGCTGAGGGAGGGGCCCATATTCCGCCACCGCTGGCGACTTCACCGGCCATGATGGCCGCGGGTCACGGAGGCAGGTGGGGGGGGGGGGCCCTTCACTGCAGCCAGGATCCCCTCAACCTCTTCCCGGGAGAGTCGGCTGAAATGGCCCATAGTTGGGCCCAAAGATGACCAAAGATGGCCTCCAGTTCACATACTGTATCAAAAGCCTCACAGTTTAAAATGTAGGCCTCTAGAGGAGGAAGGGAGGGGGGGCTGGATGGGTGACTGAAGTGTGTTATGATGGGATGGCAGGTGGGCCGGAGGGAGCAGGGTTGACTGGGCTGGGCTGAGAGGCTGTGTGTGTGTGTGTGTGTGTGTGTGTGTGTGAGAGAGAGAGAGAGAGAGAGAGAGAGCGCAGAATCAGGTGTGTGTGAGGGGAAGAGGGTTGAGTGGGTGAAGAAGAGTAAAGAACTGTGAGAGAAATCTGTGTTCTGTGCGGAAGCCATGAGCCTAAATAGCCGGTGAGGAAATAGTCCTTTGTGGCTAAGTCTATATAAGGAATTTTAGAGAAAGGAGGAGAACTGTACCTATTTGAAACCATTACACTTAACGAATCTTACTGAAATTGTTACATTGTTATTCATCTAAAAATTCTATTTATGTTTAAGTGGAAAGAGCTGTCATATTTAGAGTCCGAAAGCAAGAAATTGCATGTAGATAAATAGGGACCACTTCGGTGGGAAAGTAACAGCCTCCCGTGTGCCTCAGGGTCTAGTCATGCCGGCCACATGACCACGGAAACGTCTTCGGACAGCGCTGGCTCTTCGGCTTGGAAACGGAGATGAGCACCGCAACCCTAGAGTCGGATTTGACTGGCTTTCGAGCAAGGGAACCTTTACCTTTACCTATCTCCTTTTACCTCAGAGCCACCCGCACGCACAGACATTCTACCATAGGCGACTAAGCCATCCTGTTCTCAGGTCCAACTGGGCCTTTGGTGGCAGAGAAAATGAGGAAATGCCAAGGGAGGCCAGGAGGCACCATAACAGACGTTGCCTCCGGACACTGCAGAGAGGTGCCCGTGCCGGCGTTGCATGGAAGGGGTCTCAGAAAACAGCAAAATGTTACAAAGCAAAACCACTGATCAAGATTAAAAACTTTTCCAGCAGGGGATTTTCTTTCACATAAAGAACTGGCTGGAAAAAAGGAGAAAGGAATGATTTCCCTTGTTCCAATATTTCCAGATGAGACTTGAGGAAACCAGATTGATTCATACATTTTAAAAAATGAATTGTGGGTTCTAATATTTTAAACTGCAATTGAAATGTCTGGGGCAAAGATCGTCGATCTTGCTTAAAACAGAACAAAAAAGAAGGATCTTTCAGAAAGAAAACTTCCACTTTTTATCACAGCACGGATGTACAGGCACTTACGCCACCCATGTAAGACGGTTCTGCCATGACTTTGGGTGGTGACTCTCAGCACAATCCTAAGGGGGGGGGTCGGGGGGGGGGGGGGCGAAAGCGCTCAAGGAGCCAGTGGACCTTGGCGGGGGTGGCGTGTGGCTGAGAGACGTCAGCGTGAGGGCCAGTTGCCATGGTGCCGGGCCCCAGCACTGCTCTGCCACTCTTGGGCACTGGTGCAGAGGGCTGCAGTGGCTGCCCATTGGCACAACCGACGCGTAGGCCCCTGCGCCAGTGTGTTGTGGGCAGGTCTGTGGATGTGGCCAGAGGTAGTTGGCTCCCTGAGCCCTTCCAGCTTGGAAATGCCCTCTTCCCAGAGGCGGAAATTTATGCCAACAGAAAACATGCCATGGCCCCTAGGCTCCCACTGAACTGAAAGTCCAAGTCGTTCCCCCTGCCACGGCAACCTCACCCGTTAGACACCGGGAGGAGCTCAGGATGCCGCCTACAGGCTCAGCCAATCACCTCCCTCCCCTGGGGTGGCCAAGCCCCCTCCCCAGCACCCTACGAAAACTCCAGCCGGGACACCTTACGACTCAACGGTTGTGCTCTTAAAATCGTTTTAACTGAAATGGGCTGGTTATGCACCGAACTGAACTGATTACGTTACAACTCAGTAGTTGGGGGGGGGGGCATGCGACATGGGATTCCGTCTCAGAGCTCCCTGCCACGTGGACTGAGAGCAAGCGGCCAGAGAGAGGGGGCACTTGGCGCTAACACCCGAGGAGGAGGAGGAGGAGAGCAAAGTCCACGCTCTGAGGCTGACCTCTCCCTGCTCAGAACCCCAGCAGGCTCCCCACCTTTGAAGGCATGGCCCAATGGGTCCACCACACACTGGCAGGTAAGCGAGGGCAAGGACCCCACACCTGCTCCCCCTCCCCCTCCCCTGAGGCTGGGTGCCACGACAGCACCTCTTGCACTCGAGTCCAGCACTGAGCTCATGCGGGAGTGGCACCAGCCACAGCCGCACAGCACCATGGCCCCCTGGCATGCCATGGGAAAAGATCCCAAGGAGGTTTCCCAGGAGATCAGGGGCGGGGGGGGGAGGAATGCTCTGCCACTTGCCCGCCTCCCGCCATCGGCAGAGGACAGGGCGTGGGTGTGGGTTGGGGGAGGGGAGCCTGGCAGCTGCTCCACTGTTCCTGTGGGGAGCCAACGTGCCATGCGGCCCTGCAACACATGTCTTTGCTGGAGAAGACTCTTGAGGGTCCCTCCCTGGACTGCCAGGAGATCAAATCAGTCCATCCTCAAAGAAACCAACCCTGACTGTTCCCTGGAAGGCCAGAGGCTGAAGCTGGAGCTCAGATACTTTGGCCACCCAATGAGAAGAAGGGAGCACTCGCTGGAGGAGAAGGCCCTGATGCCGGGAAAGACTGAAGGTCAAAGAAGAAGGGGGCGGCAAAGGATGAGGTGGTTGGACAGTGTGACTGATGCAACGAACATGAAATTGAGCAAACTCCAGAGCACAACAGAGAACAGGAGGGCCTGGCGTGATGTGGTCCATGGGGTCGCGAAGAGTCGGACTCGACTGTGTGACTGAACAACAACAACAACAACAACTTGCAGAGTCAGGGCCTCAAGCAGCAGCTGCAGGTGGTGCTGTGGATGGATCGGCAGCAGTCTGTCAGCACCTCAACACAGGGCAGGGGAGTCTCATTTGGATGGTACCATCACGTGCCTCAAGGGGGTTTGTGGTGAAGCCCCCCTCCCCCCCCGGGAGCTGCATTTGCAGACCCTGTCAGGACAACACGCCCATGGCTGAGACCGGCCTGGCACTCCTGCCCGTTTGCCATGGCTGGATGTATCTCTGCTTTACTTTACTTTCCTGCAGGTGAAAGTTCAACTGGGAGACCTGTGCAGGTGTGTCAAGTTCCGCCTCCCCCCCACACTCTGCTCAGTCTGCTGTCCAGCCCTCCTCTTGACGTGGAGCGCAGCCCCCGGCCAGCTCTTCCAAGTAGTCCCACCTGCCAGCCCACCCCTTGCAGAGGCATGTCTACGTGGGTGTGTAGACACTCCCCTCTCACGCCCCTACCAGTCCAGTTTTGGCCTGATATTGACGCTTAGCACGAGGAATCAGAGGTCTCCTGCCTCTACACAATCCCCGTGGTGGCTGGCTAGTGGTCTTGGATGGACCTCTCCTTCTCTGCCTGCCTACGGGCCCAGAGGGTCTTCGGTTACTGCTTGCCTGAGAGTCTCTGTTCCCCGTCCTGAGTGGTGGTTCCCTCACTTGCGAGCAGTGGACAGGACTGGGGGGTGTTAAAAAATGAAAATAAATGAACACAGATCCGTGGAGTTCCCTGGAGTGTGAGATGTCACATGGGGCTTCTGCCAGGCACGCCACAGTCCTTCACGCGCTGACACCCCCGGGAGTCTGAGCCACAGCGGTTGCAGCCTTTCCGTGTGACTGTTCCGCAGGGCCTGCAAAACGGAGCTCTCCCGCCAGGCATTTGAAGCCACACACCCCACCCCCACTGTCACCAGCAACGGGAACGCCAACTGACACCGTATGGCGAAGCGCCCTGATCCGTTGGACCCCTAACAACTGCCCGAGCCGATTCCCCCCCTTTTGACATCTGAAGCATCTTCTTACGACATTCAAAGCAGACCAGCGGTACTGACGCATAAGATTAGCACTCTATTATTATATCTGGTTTTAACATGGTATTTTAATGTTGTATTTATTATTTATATGTATTTTGGAATGTTATCTGTTTGCAAGCCGCCCTGAGGGCGGGATAAAAGTTTAACAAATAAACAAATAAATAAATAGATGTTGTTTTTGCACACTGGGAATGCCCAGAGGCTAGCTCGCTGTCAGTCCTTCCAAGCTGTCTAAGAGGCCCTCAGCTTTCTAAGTACAATGGTGATGTTCGTAACTCGTGAAGGGAGCAGTCTCCATGGACCATTTCCGCAGTAGTGAAATTCCCCACATTGACATTTTTAAAACTGTGCATTATGTGACATTTTCGGCAGTAGATTTTTCCTCACCAGGTGCAGACCTGAAGTTTTCTCCTTCTTCTCCCGAGTTTTCAGAATCCCCAGATTTAGCGAGTTCCGAAAACGTGAGGTAAGAAGGGCAAAACTTTGGGTTTGCACCTGGTGAGGAAAAATCTGAGGAAAATTTCACATAACATGCAGTTTTTAAAACGTCAATGTGGGGAATTCTACTACTGCAGAAACGGTCCGTGTGTGATTTCAGAAGGTCTGAATAATGCAGCCAAAACTCAGGGGTGGTCTGGAGCACTTCTTCCCAACCTCACTCGTTGTCACACGTTAATTTTGGCCTGTAGGGTTTTGACAGCTACTGTGTTCCCATGCATTTGAACTGCAAGTTTGCCTGTTTTATAACCTTCACTTAAATTTAAGTTATCCAAGCAAAAATGTACTTAATGCACCTACTAATGTTGAATTAGTTCAGGGCTATTTTTGGGCAGGAACGCACAGGAACGGAGTTCCGGCTGGCTCCCAAGTTGGCCACGCCCAGCAGGAACTCATTAGCATAATAGGCCACACCCAACAGCAGAAACTCATTCGAATTGGCTACAAATAGGGGTGTGTGACCTAACATGCAAAAAGCCCTGGGTTTTGACAACAAACAAGGTAAAGAAAATAAGAAGCAAAAGGTGGGTGTGGCTGGATGACCACACTTCTGGTAACATGGGGGTGCGGCCTAATATGCGAATAAGCGGTGCTGTCAGGGGTGTGGCCTAATATGCTAATGAGTCCCTGCTGTTGGGTATGGCCTATTATGCTAATGAGTTCCTGCTGGGCTTTTTCTACAAAAAAGCCCTGAATTAGTTAAAATATTTATTGCACTTATACAAGTTATTCTCGGGGCGTGTGTGTGTTATGTTAAAGTAAGAACACGACGATTGGATTACAGGTTGTAGCTTCATGAGCTGTAAAAACTGTAGGCACAGCAAACGGATCTTGTTGAACCTGGAAGGCTCCCAGATCTATTTCTTCTTTGGCTAGTTAAAACTTAATGGACAAAAATAGCACGGCACCAAGAATTAGTGATCCCTTCCACACTCCTGTCTGAACGCACAACCCCGTGACTAGAAGTCCCTGTCGATATTGAACAGGGCTCGCTCCAAGTTAAGTGACCACAGGATCACTTTGTAAGGCAGCACCACTGAATTAGATGCACAGAGGGGGGGGGGGGGGGGAGATTTGCCCCCCCCTCCTGGGCGTGCAGAGAACCAGCTTTCCAGTCTCTGGCTGCCACCCCACTGACTTCTCTAAAGAAGAGCTTGAGGAAGCAGAACATGGAAAAGAGGTTGGGGAGCACATCAGAGAGGAGAGAGATCATACGGACACACATGCGATCATTCAGTTCCTCCACTGGTGCTGCTACCACCTTGGTCACAAACCACAAAAAAGGATATTACCACACCTCAAAAAGGATATTACAGCACTGGAAAAAGTGCAGAAAAGGGCAACTAGAATGATCAAAGTGTTGGAACACTTTCCCTGTGAAGAAAGGCTAAAGCGCTTGAGGCTCTTTCGCCTGGAGAAATGACAGCTGAGGTCTATGAGATTATGCATGGGGCAGAGCAGGTAGAGAAAGAGGTACTTTTCTTCCTTTCTCACAATCCAAGAACTTCTTGTGGGCACTCCATGAAATGGCTGAGCAGTCGGGTTAGAACGGATAAAAGGAAGTCCTTCTCCACCCAAAGAGTGACGAACACACGGAATTCACTGCCACAGGAGGTGGTGGCAGCTACAAGCAGGGACAGCTTCAAGAGGGAACTGGATAAACATATGGAGCAGAGGTCCATCAGTGGCTCTTAGCCACAAGGTACAGATAGGAACTCTCTGTCTGGGGCAAGTGATGCTCTGTGTTCTTGGTGCTTGGGGGGGGCAACAGTGGGAGGGCTCCTAGTGTCTTCCTGGCCCCCTGCTGGCCCTCCTGAGGGCACCTGGTGCTTTCTGGCCACTGTGTGTCACAGAAGAGTGTTGGACTGGATGGGCCTTTGGCCTGATCCAACATGGGCTTCTATCTTATGTTCTCCCCCAGCCTCTCCTGGGAAAGGCAATTCCTTTGGCTCTTTGTTGCAAGTGCCACAGCAGGGGCAGCTCAGAGATGACTTTTTTTTTTACAGCACCATAGAGTGGCTGCTGAGAAGCCCCCTGGGGGTGGGGTGTTTCCATCAAGGGAGGGGGGAGGATCACCAGGCTGCTGAAGAGAGGGGGGCAGTGAGGGGGACGATGGAGCGGGTGGCTGCTGCTGCACCATGCAAGAAGGCACACGTGCTGGTTTCCAGGTGCCTCTGCAGCGTGAGCCTTGCTCACCGGGGCCGGCTGGCTACGTCCTGCCCCCTCCCTCCAGCTCAGAGAGGCAGCCGGGGCTTGGCGGGCGCACCAGGCAAGGGGGGGGAGGAGGGGAATGGCCTCCCTTGGCCCACCCCCCACAGGCTCCGCGACCCACGCGCTGCTGTCCGAGATCAGGCCTTCTTCCCCCAGGCCCAGTGCCGCCCCTGGGCTCTCACTGCCTGCCCGCAGCAAGTGGCAAACGGTGCCCTGCCCTTGGCCTTTGGGTTGCTGACCACCCCCCCGGGAGCCACCCAGACTCCCCTGCAGGCCACTTCACCGGGGGGCCCTTTCAAGGGGGGGGTTGCAGCCCCCATGGGCCAGGCCGCCAGGCCAAAGAGGGAGGGACAGATGCTGGAAGTGGGGGGGGCAGGCTATTGGGCTGGAGTGCCATGAAGGGTAAACCAGATGAGGGGCTGAGAGGGAGACCCGGGAGGAAGAGCCGGGCTCTCTGAGGGGAGAGGCCTGGGGAAGGAGGAGGAGGAGAAGGAAGGAGATTGGATTTATCCCCCATGGCCCTTCACTACCCAAAGGAGTCTCAGAGCAGCTTACAAACTCCTCTCCCGTCCCCCTCCCCACAACAGGCACCCTATGAGGTCGGTGGGGCTGAGAGAGCTCTTGACAGAAACGGCTCTTTCTCAAGAATAGCTCTTATCAGAGCTACGGCTTGCCCAAGGTCATCCAGCCAGGTGCGAGTAGAGGAGTGGGGAATGAAACCCGGTTCTCCCAGATTAGAGTCCACGCACTGAAGAAGAAAAAGAAGAAGAGATTGGATTTATACCCCTCCCTTCACTACCCAAAGGTGACTCAGAGCGGTTTACGAACTCCTTTTCCCTCCCCCTCCCCACAACAGACACCCTGGGGGGTAGGCGGGGCTGAGAAACTGCTCTTTCCCCAAGAACAGCTCTTGTCAGAACTATGGCTTGCCCAAGGTCATCCAGCCAGGTGCAAGTGGAGGAGTGGGGAATCAAACCCGGCTCTCCCAGATTAGAGTCCGCGCACTTAACCACGACACCAAACTGTAGGAGGAGGAACAAAGAGGGGCCGGCCCCTCCCCTGTCAGCATCTCAGGCATTTCGCCAGCTTGGGAAGGGGGGTCAGCTGGGACCACGGAGGGGGAGACAGAGTACAAGGTGGAATCTTGACCCCCCCCCCCGATACTCACAACTTGTGGGCCACCCTTGGCCCCCACCTACCAACTCCAGTGGGGGATGGGCTAGCAGCCACCTGCCTCTCTGGCCCTCGGCCCCCCTCCACGCCCCTCATGGGCGTAGACTTCACACCCCAGCGTGGTTCAGGCTGCTCCGTGTCCCCCCTCCCCCGGGGAGGGGTATGCCTGAGGCTGGGCTTTCTCCCGGCTTCTGTGCCACCCCTGGACCTGCCCTGGTGGCCACGGGTGAAGACGCCCCTGACTCCAGCCTTCGAGATCCCCACACTTATCCCGGCGCTGTGTGTTGTGTTGTGGCCCTTCTAACTCTGTTGCAGCTTGGAAAGAAACAAGCAAAACACGAGTGGCTGTTCGCCAGCCGCAGGCCTCAGAGCGGGGCAAGGGAGCCACCAAGGCCTGGAGGGGAGGCAGAGGAAGAGGAGGAGGCGTGCAGGCCGGAGCAAAGGAGGAGCGAGACGAGAGCAGAATGCCCCACGCGGCCGCTAACGGTTAAGAGACACAGAGCTCTTGAGTCTGTGGCCACGGCCTTGCTTATCTCCACCAGGAACACGGCACGCATGTGTGTCGATCAAGAGGGGTAGCTGGGTTGGTCGGTCTGCAGCAGCAGAAAAGAGCCGGAGAGTCCAGGAGCACCTTAAGGACTAGCAGCATTTGTGGCAGGGGAGGAGCTGGCGTGAGTCACTGCAGTCACTTCTTCAGGGACCAGACATCTGGTATCTGGCACAAGATAAAGGAAAGTGCTGGTCTCAGAAGAACCGAGCCCTGTGGCACCTCCCCCTGCAATCAGACGACGCACCACCAATGTTCCCTCTAAGCGATGGAGCCCTGTGAGCAAAAATTCTACTTTGTGAGCTACTGGCATTAAAGTTGTGAGCAGCAGCTTTGGCTGCTGCATAAATTAGTTTGCTCTGGAGCCATCCCTTCCTGAGCAAAGACAAAAATGTGTGAGCCAGAGGCTAAAAAACTGTGAACTAGCTCACACTAACCCAGCTTAGAGGGAACACTGCGCACCACCCTCTGGAGCCATCCCAACTGTTGCCTGATGACCCGCCGGGAGTTAACCAGAGCCCACCGGCTGTTTGCCATCCCACCCGGCATTACACAGCAGCAGCAGCAGCGGCTTTCAGGAGGCCTTTCAGAAGTCTGCAGTTGCACCACATCAGACGCCCTGGGCACAGAACTATCCCCAACCCTCTTGCCGGCTTTCATTGCCTTTACTCAAGAGCAGGGCTTGTGAAAGGCAGGAAGGGAGAGGCAGCAGGAGCCCAGCCCGCCCAGGGGACCGGAAGGCTGTCTGGCGAGGCCTATGGGCTGCTGCGTCAAGTGATGGGGGAGACCCGAGGAGAACCGGTGCGGAGTGCCCCACGGCCCAGAACTGCACTCCAACTGAAGGTTCTGTCCAGCCTTTTCCTTGCTTCCGGCTTCCCCCTTGGAGCAGACCGAGGTCCCCTCAGCCCTCGGCAGGCAGCGACCGGATCCTCACTCCGGAGCCACTCTCCCTGGAGGCCCCTTTCGCCTCCTGCGGCCCTGAAGAGACACGCGTGCTGGTGGTGGTGGTGTTGGTGTTGGTGGGGATGTCCATTTGTGCTGTTTGGAAGTACAGGGCAGGGCTCTGCATTTCAAATGCCTCTGTATAAAAGGGTCACTTTCCCCAGTGTTTCTCCTTAATACCCACGTTGTTGGCACAACGATGTGTCTGGGTAATTTTTTCGAAAGTACAGCACAGCACGCAAGCGGAAGAGTAGTGACTGTGGGAGGGGGTCCAGGCCACGCTGGAGCCACACGATACGGCCGGGGCCTGCGAGCTTTGCCATTTGGCCCTGTCCGGTGGTGCAGGAAATGCACGAGGGAGGTTATTTGATGCTGGGCAGGCCTGAACGGACCCCACGGCTCTTTGGGGCAGGCTGCTCTTTCTAGACAAGGGGCTGCCCACTGCCCCATGGGTGTCTGGATGCAAGCATTCCTCATGGGGCAGTAGAAGAAGAGGAGGCAGAAGCCCGGCCCCTGGGGGCCCTTGGATGAAGAAGAGCGTGCTGGTTTTGCCCTTGAGGTGCTGGAGCTCCACTTGGCAAGAAGAGGGGTGCGGAGGAGATCCTTCTCTTGACAGAATCCTTGCAGGGCAGTTTCCCAAAGACACATGGATGCTCTCCACCAGACAACCAGGAGGAGGGTGCTGTGGGGAGGCGCAGGTGTCTGGGTCCCTTCCTGCAACATTTCGGTAGGCCGTTCTCACTCTGAGCCCGCCTCCAGCATCCTGCCAACTGCGCTCCCTCCCTCCCTCCGCCCGCGTTTCTGCCCATCCCTGGCCTGACACAGGAGGCGTGTGAAGAGAGAGGCAGCACGGAAGGGGGCCCTCGAGCTCTTTGGGAGTCTCACTGCATCACGTGTCACTGAATCTGATGCCAGGATGCAACCCCCCGGGGGGGGGCACTTGCTCCCCTCCACGCCGGCTCGCACCCCACAGTCCCTTAGCCCCAGATGCTGGAGGTGTGGGGGACAGACACCGGATCTCTCAGGCAAGGCAGGAACTCCCCTCAGGCCCTCCTGAAAGGGAGCAGTCTAACTACTGGGACGTGGCGGGAGAGCAGCAGTCAGGGTCCCTGTGCTGAGGAGGGGCCGTGGCTCAGTGGAAGAGCCCCTGCTTGGCCCACAGAAGGTCCCAGGTTCAATCCCCGGAACCTCCAGTTAAAGGGGTCTGGCCGTGGGCGATGTGAAAGACCCCCGCCTGAGACCCCGCAGAGCGGCTGCCAGCCGGAGCGGACAAGACCGACTGTGATGGACCAAAGGGGGGGGGGGTCTGGTTCAGGTTAAGGGGCCGCTTCGTGTGTGTTCGTGGAGCCCTCCTTCCTTTCCAGGTAGGCAAGACTCAGTCCATTTTCTGTCCTTCTGCTTTTCTTCCTCGATCTCACCACCCTCCGCGCCTTCTGCTCGCCTCCCATCTCTGAACTCTTCCCGCTCAGCCCTCCCGCCTGGGCAGGGTTCCCCTCCCCTCCCCTCCCCTCCCCTCCTCCCAGGTCTCCTCCTCCTCGATTTATCCCACCCCGCAGCACCACCATTGATCTCTTTCCTCTTGGCTGGTTTGCTTTGGCCCAGCCATGTGGGAGGCATGCGGTTTTGATTAGCAGTGATTCTCATTGGGCATTTTGCTTAAAGATAACACAAGAACACACTAGTTACTGCACATATGTGAATGATTTTATTGCTGTATATTATTTATATAGCAGTTCAGTGAAATATATTGCCGTGATGCCGTTGCGGCTGCTCGCTGCCTGGCGTTTTGGCCTTTCGAGAGGGTGGGGCAGGCCCAGAAGGCAAATGCCCTCCTGCAGGGCTGGAACCCCGAAGTTGCTGAGGCAGGTCTCTTTGCCACCAGCCCAGGTGCGTGAACACAGGTGAAGACCGGTTGATGCAAAGGAAGGACCCTTCACTGTGAATGGCACTTGAGCTTCAACTAGGATAACAATAGAGACTGCCTGGAAATGAATAGTTACATTTTCAGATACTTAACAAATGAATTTGCAAACCGTGATCAGTGACAAAGGGAGCACTCCCAGCATTTATTTCGTTAGGTAGGTCTATTTCAAAAGTTTCCCCAAGGTGGTGAATATCACATTAAAAACCGCGCCCCCCCCCCCCCCCCCGGCAGTCTTGAAGCAGCGGCTGAGCAAACACTGGCCGGGGATGCTCTAGGCCCGTGGTGGCGAACCTATGGCACGGGTGCCAGAGGTGGCACTCAGAGCCCTCTCTGTGGGCACGCGTGCCATTGCCCCAGCCAGGCCCAGACCATCATTAAAGTGTGGAAGTCTCTGCCAAATAATTTTAAGTCAATGAAAGCATTTGGGATTGCTTTCCTTACTTTGTTTGGATCATCTTAGGTTAATGTATGAGTTGTTTTTTCTAAAGTAAGAACCTCAGTATTCAGGTTAAATTGCCGTGTTGGCACTTTGCGATAAATACGTGGGTTTTGGGTCGCAGTTTGGGCACGCGGTCTCTAAAAGGTCCGCCATCACTGCTCTAGGGGCTGATCCTGCACGGAGCAGAGCGTTGGACCGCCAGATGGCCGCTGTGGCCCCTGTGCCAACTCCGTGTGGTTCTATGGACTCAATGATCCTATGTTGCCATTCAAACAGCATTCAAAGTAAAGCATATATAAAATGAGTCAATAAAAACATACAAACACACATTCAGGTGGGGGCAGGTGGCCGTGTTGTTGGTCTGAAGCAGCAGCAGAGCAAAGTCTGAGTCCAGTCGGGCTCCCTTTAAGACCAACACAGTCTTATTCTGGGCAGAAGCTTTTGTGCACACACAGACAAAAATGAGCAACGCGCATACTGGATGGGGGGGGACTTCTGAGTAGCAGTGCGTGTGAACAAGAACTTGGGGGTAAGGGTGGACCGCAAGTTAAATATGAGCAGCCAGTGTGATGCAGCAACAAAAAAGGCTAATGCAATCTTGGGCTGTATCAACAGAGGGAAAACATCCAAATCGCAAGGTGTGATAGTCCCACTGTGCACTGCACTGGTCAGACCGCACCTGGAATCTTGTGTGGAGTTCTGGAGGCCTCACCTCAAAAAGGATGGGGACGGAATGGAGCATGTGCAGAGGAGAGCGACGAGGATGACCGGGGGCCTGGAGACCAAGAAGCCCTGCAAGGAAAGGCCGAGGGACTTCTTGGGAATGTTCAGCCTGGAGGAGAGGAGGCTGAGGGGGGACAGGACGGCTCTCTTGAAGGATTTGAAGGACTGTTGCTTAGAGGAAAGCAGTGAGCTGTTCCTGTTGGCAGCAGAGGATGGACTTGCAGTAATGGGTCTAAATTAAGGGTGGGAAGGGTACTGGCTGGATCTCAGGAAAAACGTTTTGACAGAGTTGTGCCGCAGTGGAATGGGCTGCCTTGGGAGGGGGTGAGCTCCCCCGCACTGGCAGTCTTTTTAAGCAGCGGCTGGACAAACACTTGTCAAGGATGCTCTAGGGGGCTGATCCTGCACGGAGCAGGGGGTGGGACTACTAGGTGGCCCCTGTGGCCCCTGTGCCAACTCTGGGATTCTAGGATTCTGTGGTTCTTCAGATACAAGGAGACAGAATTTCCTCACCCATTCTCTTTCACTGTATCTGAAGAAGTGTGCTTGCACACGAACGCTTATACCCTGAACTCGATTAGCACACAGAGAACACATCTAACAGAAAAACCAGGGAGGGGAACACAAAGAGTGACTGGGGACCTGCCAAACCACTTCTTGGCCAAAGCCAGCAATGGAGGGAGGGAGGGAAATTCCAAGTTCCAGCAGCAGCAGCACCGAGGGAAAACTCTTCATCGGGTGGCCTGGCCTCAGAGGGCAAAGGGTGCCGGCAGCAGAGCCTCCTCGGAAGAGGACACTGGGGTAGAAGGGAGGGGAGGGGAGACCATGAGCGGCTGCAGCACTATGAGAAAAGGAAGGAAGCAAGGGGGCGGAGGGAGAGCAGCTCTGGAGGAGGAGGAGGAGGAGACGGGATCCATGCCTTCCCTCGGAGTCTCAGAGCAGCTGACAGCCTCCTTTCCCTCCCCCTCCCCACAACAGACACCCCCTGTGAGGTAGACAAAGGGGTCCGTGACAGGATGAGACCCACCATGGGTGCCTCTGTGGAGCCACTGAGACTGTGGCATTTACCCGGCTTGCTCCTCCTCACTGAGGAGTTCACTTCTTCAGCTGTATTCCACCAGCCTCAGTGGAAATAAGAACCTATGATGACCTAATTTGCAATTTTTCTCCATTTCCCTAACCCTAACAATTTCTCCTCCGCTCTAATGGAGCTGACTGCATTTTGCGTCATACCTCTGGCTTGTCTGCAACACCCCTCCCACCTTCTGACGGGGTGTGTGGAAAGGCTCAGCGAGACTTGTACCCGATGAAGGATTTGACACACGAGAGCGCGTGCTCTGAAAACCCGGCCGGTCCTTAAGGCGCTGCTGGGCTTGGATCCTGCTCTTCTATCGCCGGCCAACACGACCACCGACCTGAACAATCCCTTTCCATTCCAGTGAAGTTCTTTGGGCCCCGGCTGGCCCTTTGGACACCTCAGGCCAAGGACAAGCTTTTGATGTCGGTGCAGAATGACCGCAGACTACACCAGGTCTGTAACAAGGAAATCATTTCATTTGCAATTGATTTATTACAAATAGGGGGAAACTTATAGCTGAACAAGAATTGTCTCATGGCTACAGAGCAAAGGGAAAATAAAGTGAACGATCAACTCTTCCACATCAGATTGTGAACTGAATTCTTTATCCTGCTGCTGACCTCAGCCAGGCCAAAAAGTGGTGTCTGTGGAAAACGAATATATACCCCTCCCTCCCCCCCCCAAGCAGACCTTTCTGCAGGCCCTCCTTGAGCCCCCGAGCATTCTAATTCAGCCCCCTAAGAAAGGTGTGATCTGGTCCATGGGGTCCCGAAGAAACTCAACTGTGCAATTGAACAACAAGAAGAAAGGACCACATTTCCTCCTCCAGGCACCATCTGACCTCTCTCCCCCCCAGTCCAAAACCACCAATTTATTGGTGCTTTTGTCCTGCTGACTCCAGGCCATGGAATGCCATCCTTCACACACAGGCAGACGGAGAGTCCACTAGAGAAACTGGCTCTACAGCTTTTGTTTGGGGAGGGGATGCTAAACTAGTCTCTGAGCACCGGCAGAGTGGAACTTTAAAAAATTATCTTCCAAAGATGTAGTTTTTATACTACACAGGTCAGCCTGAGAGAATGAGCCTTTTGCAGAGATTAGGAGCTCCTTTGATTGACCTATTGACTATTCTGTGTCAGTTTGTCTTTCTAGGCAATTGTGAGTCATCATGCCAAAGACCAAGTGCCGCTGAGAAGAGGTGAGAAAACTCCTTGGCTTCCTTCCTTCTAAGAGCAGACCGAGGGCCTTCTGGAATCCCTGGCCAGCCTTGCTTCTTGCTGCATGGGGGGCTGGGACTGCCTCCCGCAAAGGAGGCGCTGAGCATTCCCCTCCACAGAGTCTTGGCACGGAGGACGTTGGGGGTGGGAGCCGGCAGCTTGGCGGGGGGGGGGGCTTGTCCCACCTGGATCTCAGCAAGGTTCCCTCGCTGACCATTTCCCTGAGGAAGGTGGATTAAATAAATCTCTCTCCCCAGATGACCTCTCCTCCTGCCTATCTAAAAGTGCGGACTGGAAGACCACGCCCCGGCCTGCTCTGCTGCAGCCGCCCCCAGGGGCTTGGACGCTGGGCTCTGAGTCGAGCTGTCCGGCATAGATTGGCTTGAATACTCCCCAGGAGGACTGTGCCGGTTGTCTGCAAGGTGCTGTCTGTTACCTAACAGGAGCTTCATTAAAAAAAATCTTATTTATTTATTTATTTGAATTTTTTTTAGTCATTGCTCTCCCAAAGGGTCTCATACCAACTTATACAATTTAAATCACATCATAATAGGAAAAGTTAAAAACCAACATAATCAGATTATACATACAAAACATATCCACACACCACACCACTCTCAAACCAGACCCATGATCTTGTGCCGTCATAGTTCTTGCCCGGTAGAAGAGACACACTCAGCCTCTTAGGTCTCCTGAGCAACTTCTGTTGCCTCTTTTTTCTGGTTGGTCGACAGTTCTTGCTACTTGCTCTGAGCCAGAAGGGCCTGCTGCAATGTGGCAGGATGGGACCCAGGTAGATCCCATCTCCTTGGAGCGGCCGAGGCTCTTTTCACCGACGGTGCCAGGAGTCCGGCATGGCCTTCCGCAGGGACCCAGAAAGGCCCCCCCACACACACTCCCCTCCAGGCCGGAGGAAATCGGTGCTCTTGCAAAGGGCTTTTGGGGATTTGGGAAAGGTGGGTCTGGCCACTCTGTAGATGACACTGCATTCAAATGGATTCTGGCTAAGCTCATTGTTATGGCTTTAATTGCAGGTTTTATGAAGCTATTATGAAGCTTGTTTCAGAAGATGCTGACTATGAAGTGCCTTGAATGGGTCAGCAGGTATAAATCTTTCAATTATTTAATGAACTGATAGCAGAGTGTTTCAACCACTTCTGGAGCCCACAGGGCAATCCTAAGAATACTCTCCTGTGGGGGGGGGGGGGGTAAGCCCCATTGGGTAGACTTGAGCAGGATTTGGAGAAGGTATCTTTAGGATTACACTGTAGACCACGAAGTCTCCCTGGCTGTCCTACAGTGACCAGTGCTGTTCCCCTCCCTCATCAGTGGAGAGGCGTTTGCTCCTGCAGCCTCCTGCCAGGCAAAGTTGCTTTCAAGTGCAGTGCTTGTTTTCCTTCCTGGGATTCCTGTGGTGCTATAAAGCCCCGGGCCAGCAGGCGGCACTCTTGCTTCATCACAGGGTTTTTCTAAATCCTTTGAAGACCATCCTCACCCCCTCCACATGCTGCTCATTTCAAGCAGGTGATGCCCTATAAATGACAGGTGTGGGGCCTTCATTAAGCTGCAGCATTACAAACACTCACCATCAAGGAATTAATTGAGGAGTCTGTGTTTATTCCCACTGATGAATATTTGACTTGGGATCCTCTCTTACAGAGAACCTCAGTGAGTATTTCACTTTGCTCTATTTAATCTATCCATTTCAACTTCCATTAGCAGGATGATGCCCAATGTTAACTTCACCAGGCAACTGAGCTGTTTGAGTTAACGGGAGCATGAGTGGTTGGTGCCAAATGACCATTCAGATATAGTGAGTGGAGTGGGGGAGATCAATGGGGCACTGTTATCCCTGGATATGAGTGCTATAGTCAAGACAAGCAAGGATGCTTTGGGGGTAGTGTTGCTCTATATATTGAAGAGGGCATAGAGTGAAACAAGATAACATAATGTTAGGGGCACAAACTCCCACATAGAATCTCTATGGGTGGAGGTACTGGGCCCTGAAGATTCCTTAAAAGTGAGAGTATACAATTGCTGCCTTGATCAAAACCATGAGGCAGATGTTGAGATGGAAAGAAAAAAAAAGGGAAGTGTCCAGCGTGGAAAATACTGTAATACTAGGTGACTTCAACTACCCTCACTTTGACTAGGCAAATATGTACTCAAGTTGTGCAGTATAAATGACGTTTCCATGTATCAGAAATGGCTGTGCATTGGAGCAGCTGGTCATGCAACTTACCTCAGGGTATTGATCTTGGACTTGGTTCTGAGTGAGGCTCAAGATATGTTGAGAGATATAGATATTGTTGCACCAAATGTGAACAGTGACTACAGTGCTATTAAGCTCAGCCCTCATGTCAATGGAAAGTTACCCCTAAAGTCCAAGACAGTAGCATTTGACTTAAAAGGGGGAAATTTTGTGAAAGTAAGCGGAATCATTAAAAGGAAGCTGAAAGGGAGAGCTGAGAGAGTCAAATCCCTCCAGAATGCCTGGAAACAAATCCGGTTGAGAGAAAATCAGCATGGCTTCTGTAAAGGGAAGTCCTGGCTCACCAGTCATTCATCATCTGAAATCACTCTACTCTCCAAGACATAAGGACAGGTGGACTCACGTCCTAGCTGTATCTGAAGAAGGGAGCAGTGACTCATGAGAGCTCCTCCCCAGCCACAAATTTTGTTGGACTTGAAGGTGCCACTGGACTCTTGCTCCTGTCTACTGCTACAGGCAAACTAAAACAGTCACCCATCTTGTTCAGTCTTTTGGAGTTCTTCGAGGAAGCGAACAAACATGTAGATAACACTGACCTTGCAGACTTTACATACTTGGACTTCCCAAAGGCTTCTGATGATGTACCTAACCAAGGACTCTTGAGTAAGCTTAGCAGTCATGGGACATGAGGACAGGTCCTTTGTGGACTAAAAACTGATTGAACAGCAGGAAGCATACAGTCGGAATAAAGGGATAGTTCCCACAATGGAGGGAAGCGAGCAGTAGAGCCCCATAACGATTGGAACTGTGACTAGTGCCGTTTAAGATAAGTGCAGAGGGGGGGGGGCGGGTTGGTCTTCAGTAGAACAGCTGGGTCTGGGGCCAGTTATGGGGCACCTTAGAGAGAGAGCAGCAGTGCTGAAAAAGGCAAACTCTGTTCTTGGGATTATTCAGACAGGTTTTGAGGATAAAATGCAAATACTGTCATGCCCTTGGATCAAGCCACGGGGCAGCCTCATTTGGAATACTGTGTGCAGTTCCAGTCATTGTATGTCAGAAGGAGAAGGAGCTGGTTTTTATACCCTGCTTTTCTCTACTCAATGGAGCCTCAAAGCAGCTTACAATCGCCTTTCCTTCCCCTCCCCACAACAGGCAGCCTGTGATATATATCGAGTGGGAAACACACTGCAAAGCAGCTTGTTCATCAGGCCTCACGAATGGGAAGTCACCTAGGCAGCTGGGACCAGATTGTGCTGTGATCAGCATCCAGAGACAGAACAGCGATTGAACTGCAGAGTCCAAATTGTGGATGACATGAGCAATTTTGTCAGCAAGATGAGTCATAAAAAGTCTTGAAATTTTCGGAGGGACACACCCAACCCCCCCTCTTGCACTAATCTTCAGCCTGCCCTGAACAGTGGTTGGGGGATGGGGGAGGTGTGGTGGTGGGGCAGGGGAAAGGGATGGAGATAATGGTGATGCTCAGTCCCTTTCTAGCCTTTGCCCCACCCTGAGACATGTTGGTAGTGGGGCGAGGAAGTTGTACCCACTGATGTTGTGCAATGCCAGGTAATAAGACCTGTATGCGGCAAGATTATCTTGATGGGCCTGGCATGTGTGCCTGAGACCTGGGCGCAGGAGGTCGAAACAGTCACCCTGAAACAGCTGCCCCCACCCCACCCCCCCGGTCACTCGGTCCTCCATCAGTCCTGGACTAATGGGCCGGGGTGGGTTGGTGGTGCTTACCTGAGAGTCTGTCTCCCTCAGGGCTCTCCCCACACCAAAAATCACTGGCACTGAGTGTGATGGTCCGGTGTGGAATGCTGGGGAGAGTTTGGCCATCTGGCTCGTGTGCTGACCACCCGATGGACCGGCAGATACCCTGTGTCACGCCTGTCAGAGGTAGTATCAGGCTGGGCGCTGGAATCCCCCAGACTATTGGTGTTGGGGGATTTCGTTGTCCCTGCTGCTGATGCTGCCTCCTCTCAGGAGATGGACGTGGTGTCCTCCATAGCAGCACTGGGACTCTTCCCCCAGGCACCAAGCAGGTCGCAGGCTGGACTTGATTTTTGGGATGGGGATAAATGTGGGTCTGGAAGCCAGTGATGCAGTCCCTTTGCTAGACCATTTTGCCTCGAAGGCGCGTTTGAACATCCAAACGCCTCCTGGTTTATGCTTGTCCATGGTGACTAATGGATTCAATTGGTTTCCAAAATGCTCTGTGGGATCTGATGCCCCCTAGTGGTTTGTTGGATGATCTGGTGGAGGATTGGCATAGCCAGCTCTCTAAGGCCATCAACGAAATGCCCCCCCCCCCTTCATCCCCACACCAAAACAGCTCCATGGTGCTCCTTGGAGCTGCGAAGGATGAAACAGGGCTAAGACGGTTAGAGTGAATGTGGCAGTGAAATTGTGATGAAGTTGTAAGAGCATGGAATTCACTGCCACAGGAAGTGGTGGCGGCTACAAGCATGGACGGCTTCAAGAGGGAATTAGATAAGCATATGGAGCAGAGATCCATCAGTGGCTATTAGCCACAAGGTATAGCTAGGGGCTCTGAGGCAAGGGATGCTCTGTCTTCTTGGTGCTTGGTGGGGGTCAACAGTGGGAGGGCTTCTAGTGTCCTGGCCTCACTGCTGGGCCTCCTGATGGCACCTGGTATTTCTGGCCACTGTGTGACACAGAGTGTTGGACTGGACGGGCCTTTGGCCTGATCCAGCATTGGCATCTCTTATGTTCTTATGTTATCTTTTGGGTCCTTTGTGAAAACCTATGAGATGGCAATGAAAGATACTAAGAAGGAATTCTATGCATCTTCCATTGCATCCGCAAGCTTGCGCCCAGCTCAATGATATAGTATAATTAGGTCGTTAACCACCCTACCGCAGGGGAACTATTGTGTAGTGGGCAAAATAATAGGAACTGGCAATTAGCTGTGAGGCATTTGTGAGCCATTTTGTGGAAAAAACCTTGTCGCTCCACCAGGATCTCACGACCATGGTTGAAACAGTAAACGAGCTGGAGAGAGGGAGGCCCCTTGGCCGTCTTCTGGCCCTGCCTTGGTCCACTTCAGCTGACCCTCCCAGGAAGAGGTCAACAGAGTCCTGGCAGCTGTGAAGCCCACCCCCCCAGTCTTCTGGGCCCCTATCCGTCCTGGCGGGTGGAATTTGGGTTCCCTGGGAGAAATTATCAACAGGCCTGTCTTCAGGGACTTTCCCTGGGTTTTTTAAGGGGTTGGTGGTGAGACCGCTCTTAAAGAAGCCATCTTTGGACCCCTTGGTCTAGGCCCAATTTTTATCCCAATGGCTCTCCTGGGGCCACGCACAGTTATATTCCCATGGCCTATATGTTAACCATCTCGCCATCTTGTAGTTTAAATCAGGTTTTAGATTTTTATTTGAATTGTGTTAATCCGTATGTGTTTTGTTGCTATGTTGTATCCTGCCCTGAGCCTGTTTGTGGGGGAGGGAGGACTACAAGTCACATATATTAAAAATAAACTTTCTGTCCTCCTTTGAAGCACAGTGGCCAGTGCCCCAGTGATTCCTCAGTCCTGTGCCGTTCCTCCCAAGAAGCAAAATGCCAGCCTTTGCCAATGCCCCCAGCTGTGCTTGGTAGCTCGGAGTTTCTGTTATGATTGCCAAGCTGGAAAAAAGTGGAGAAGGAGGACTCCCCCCCCCCCAAGGATCCTAGCAGAAGACCCAGGGACTTCTGCAAATTGTGGCGGATCCCTCATCAGGTGCTTAATTGCCTGGCTAATTACATGAGGCAGTGACAGACAATTATCTGAAGTAAAGGTAAGTAGATTGTGCCCTAGAATGAGTGCATTGCATTAGAAAACACAATGTGGTTTTGCAAAGCTGCCAGATTCCTGCTTCTCTGGCATTGCGAGGGAAACTCCCCCTTAGAATCACAGAATTACAGCACTGGAAGGGATCTCCAGGGTCATCTAGTCCAACCCCCTGCACAATGGAAGAAATTCACAAATACCTCCCCATCCACACCCCCAGTGACCACTGTGTCACACCCAGAAGATGGCAAAAAACCTCCAGAATCCCTGGTCAAACTGGCCTGGAGAAAAATTTCTACCTGACCCCAAAGTGGTGATCAGCATTTCCCTGGGCATGTAAGAAAGGGCAACAAGAACTAAGCACTGAGGCAGGCAACACTTCCTGCCCTCCCTCTCATGATCTGCCTAAATTCACAGAATCCACATTGCTGTCAGATGGGGCCATCTAGCCTCTGTTTGAAAACCTCCCAAAAAGGAGAACCCACCACCTCCTGAGGAAGCCTGTTCCTCTGTCAGGAAGTTCTTCCTAATGTTTAGTCAAAAACTCTTTTGATTTAACTTCAACCCCATTGGCTTTGGCCTGACCTTCTGGAGCAACAGAAAACAACTCTGTAACATCCCCTAGATGACATCCCTTCAAGTATGTGAAGATGGTTATCATATCACTCCTTCAACCTTTCCTCACAGGACTTGGTCTCCAGACCCCTCAGCCATCTCCGTTGCCCTCCTCTGGACATGTTCCAGCTTGTCTAGATCCTTCTTAAATTGTGGTGCCCAAAACTGAACACAATACTCTAGCTGAGGTCTAACCAGAGCAAAGTGGCAGCATCACTTCGTATGATCTGGACACTATACTTCTGTTAGTACAGCCCAAAATCGCATTTGTCTTTTTAGCTACCACATCTCACTGCTGACTCATGTTCAGTGTATGGTCTACCAAGACCCCTAGATCCTTTTGCACATACTACTGCCAAGACAAGTCTCCCCCAACTTATAATTATGCATTTGATTTTTCCTACTTAAATGCAGAACTTTACATTTATCCCCATTGAAATTCATTTTATTTGTTTTAGCCCAGTTTTCCAGCCTGTCAAGATCATCCTGTATCCTGACTCTGTCTTCTACTATGTTTCCTGCCCCTCCCAATTTAGTGCCATCTGCAAATTTAATAAGTATTCCCTCTATCCCTTCATCCAAATCATTTATAAAGTTGTTGAACAAAGCTGGTCCCAGGGCAGATCCTTGAGGCACTCCACTTGTCACTCCTCTCCAAGAGGATGAGGAACCATTCAAAAGCACTCTTTGGGTGCGATCTGTCAACCAGTTATAGATCCCCCTAACAGTCATAGGATCCAAACCACATGTTTCCAATTTGCCAACAAGAATATTATGTAGAATCTTATCAAAAGCCTTACTGAAATCAAGATAAACTATTTCTACAGCATTCTCCTGATCCAACAAGGTAGTAACGTACTCAAAAAAAGAGCTAAGGTTAGTCTGATATGACTTGTTCTTGAGAAACCCATGTTGTTGTTGTTCAGTCGCACAGTCGGGTCCGACTCTTCGCGACCCCATGGACCAGCTCCCGCCAGGCCCTCCTGTCTTCCGCCGTCCTCTGAAGTTTGCTCAATTTCATGTTCGTTGCATCTATGACACTGTCTAACCATCTCATCCTTTGCTGTCCCCGTCTTCTTTGACCTTCAATCTTTCCCAGCATCAGGGTCTTCTCCAGTAAGTGCTCCCTTCTCATTTGGTGGCCAAAGTATTTGAGCTTCAGTTTTATTATCTGGCCTTCCAGGGAACAGTCAGGGTTGATTTCTTTTAGGATTGACTGATTGGATCTTCTTGCAGTCCAAGGGACTCTCAAGAGTCTTCTCCAGCACCATAGTTCAAAAGAATCTATTCTTCGGCGCTCAGCCTCCCTTATAGTCCAACTCTCGCAGCCATACATGACTACTGGGAATACCATTGTTTTGACCATGCGGACTTTTGCTGGCAAGGTGATGTCTCTACTTTTTATCATGCTGTTTAGGTTCGCCTTCGCTTTCCTCCGCAGGCATCTTTTAATTTCATGGCTGCTGTCCCAGTCTGTGGTGATCTGGGATCCCAGGAACGTGAAGTCTGTCACTACTTCCACGACTTCCCCTTCTATTTGCCAAGGAGTGATGGGGCCGAATGCCATGATCGTAGTTTTTTTGATGTTGAGCTTCAAGCCCACTTTTCCGCTCTCCTCTTTTACCCTGAGCAAGAGACTCTTTAGGTCCTCTTCACTTTCGGCCATCA
>NW_015175986.1:819032-834050 GCF_001447785.1 Gekko japonicus | reverse complement strand
TTTTTTTTAATATATATTTTTATTGGGTTTTTTAAACACAAATATACCAACCACCAAAACCACCACACATCTAACTCATTATACATAATTTCTTCCAGACAGCATCCTATTCACCTAACAAGTACATTTCTTTACTTTCAGCATCCAATAATTACATTATTTATGGTACTCTTTCCTTCTTTTCTCGGGACAGACCACTAACTCTTAATCATTATTTCCAATTTTCTAATAATTATTATAAATCTATCTTGCTTAATTTACTCCATTCTTTTAACGCCATCCTACATGATTAACAAACTATCAGTGCCTTTTTGTAAATATATTCATATATATATTTTTTCGTATATATTCCTTACCATATTTCATACCTTCCAAATCATTTCTTAAACAATCCTCCCAGGCATATTCAAGCATGCTCTATTTCATTTTATCAATCAAAGTATAATATATAGTTTATAAAAAAAATATAAACACTTGTAGATAAATTAAAACATTTTCTATCACGGGTCTAGTTGCTTTCATTTTTCCAATCACAAAATATTTCCACAAAAATTAATTCATTCAGAAGATCAGCATAAAAAAACAAACAAACAAACAAAACAGAATCTTGACTGGTATATATAAATTACTTCATTTAAATATCTGTCAATCATTCTTATCATTTAATTCCAGATGTCTCTAGATCTTAACATTTAAAAGTTAATTTTCCCCTGGTACAGTACACATGTCCTACGTTCAATATTTATATTCCTAATCTTCATAAGTATCAATATCCCATATATATGTCTAAGCATCCATATCCCATGTTCTCAATCTCCATAAACATCAATGTATTATACCATTTATTTTGTATTGCCTTCTATATATCAGTAATGTCTCTAGCCACTGTAACTTATCCACATGTTCTCTCCCTTTACACCAGTGGTAATTTTTTTCCGATCTCCCTTCTATGTTTTTTAACGTCTCTTGATTTCCTGTCTTCCTGATCTTTTGCCTCTTACATAAAGTTCTCTTCTTTTTCCGCTTTCTTTTCACTTTACTCCTTTTCCTTTCTCCTTTCGTCTTTCCTTTTCTCGAGTCATTTCCATTATTTAAATCCTCGTCTCGTTTTCGCTCCGCTGTGTCTGATAATTCCATCTTTTCAGTTCCCATCTCAAACTCCATTATCTGTTCCTTGTTCTCCTGTTTCAGGCTATTTTCTTCCGCAGTTTCAGTGTGCTCCAGAGGCATAGAGGGTCCATACCAATTTGCATATGTCATTTTAAATCCCTCTTTAATGCCTTCCTGAATTCCTTCTACCATCGCCTTTAGAAACTGTTCAAACATTTCTCCAATCAATTCCATTTGTCCCTCATCCATCTTTTCTACCCTCTATTTATATTTCACAGTTCCAGTCTCAAGGGTCTCATCCCAGAAAATTTCTTTCCCCTCAGAAAACCAATACAAGAATATGTTAATACTTAGCTGAACGTTTTCTGGCCGCTTTTTTTTTTTACGATTAAGCCAGTCCAATCTGGGGATCCTCTCCACACAAAGACACTTGTTGCTGAATTTTTCTTCGTTGCTGCTGGTTATAATCCACATTTATAAGTTAAAAACGAGCGGATGGTCGTTTCTCGCGAACATGGCCGCCATGCTCTCTGTTACTCGCCTCAGCTTCGGAGCTTTTCCGGGCACCTCCCCCGCCCTGCCAGTTGCGGGAAAGGGTTGAAAGAACGCCCCCTGCTCCAGCCCCCACCATCGGGAGGCTGGTCGAGCTCCCCCGAATCTCGGGGGGCTCAAATGAAGCAAAAACAGATCGGTCGGGGACGGAGCGCATCTCGCTCCCCCCGACCGTCGAAACGCCATACCGGAAGTCCCGAATGTTGGCAATTTGATCTCTAGTTCCTCTGCCTCTTCAAAACCCAGCTTGTACTTCTGGCAGTTCTCTATCCACGTACTGTTGAAGCCTAGCTTGTAGGATCTTGAGCATGACCTTGCTAGCATGTGATATGAGTGCAATTGTGTGATAGTTTGAACATTCCTGAACCCATACTGGCTCTTAGTCATCACAGCCATCCTTTCTAAGGCCTCAAGAACTGACTGTTTGATGATTTGTTCTAAAACTTTTCCAGGTATAGATGTCAAGATGATGGGTCGGTAGTCACCCGGATCCTCCTTTTCCCCCTCCCTGAAGATGGGGACAACATTTGTCCTCCTTCAGTCATCTGGCACCTCACTTGTTCTTCAAGAATTCTCAAAAATAATGGACAGAGGTTCAGAAATTACATCTTTGAGTTCTTTTAGTACTCTTAGATGCAGTTCATCTGGCCCCGAGGACTTAGTTTCATTTAAATAAACTAGGTGTTCGTGTACTGCCCCTATGCCGATCACAGGTCGCAACTCCCTTCTCTAATCAAGTGTTCTGTTTTTGCTATATTGAGCACCATTTCCCTCACAAGAGAAAACTGAGAAAAAGTAGGAATTGAGCAGTTCTGCCCCTCTCTCCATCACCTGTTGCAATTTCACTTTCCTGTCCTCACAGTGGGTCTACCATGTCCTTGCTCTTTTTCTTGCTTTGAACATAAGAAAAGAACCTTTTTTTTGTTAGCCTGAGCTCATACTGAGCTTTAGCTTTCCTAATTCTCTCTCTAGAAGTACTGGCTATTTGCTTATATTTGTCCTTGGTTATAAGGCCTTCCACTTTCTGAATGAGTCTTTTTTAATTTCTCAGATCTTCAGAAAGCACCTTGGCTTCTTTAGGCTCCTCCCATTTTTCCTTCTCATAGGGATCGTTTCTGACTGTGCCTTCAGTATTTCGCTTTTAAGAACCCCCCCCCCTATGCTCCCTTCTCCTTAAGTATTTCTGACCATGGGATCCTACCCAGCATAACTTTAAGTTTGTCAAAATTTGCCTTCCTGAAGTCCAACCTATATGTCTGGTACTAGGTACAGCTTTCCCCTTCCCCGAGACAGTAAATCCCAAAATCACATGGTCACTGCTACTACCCAGGGTGCCCCACTGCTTTCGCCTCGTCACCCAGCTCTTCCCTGTCGGTGAGAATCAAGTCCAAGACAGCAGATCCCCTCGTTTCCCACTCCGCTTTCTGAAAAATAAAGTTGTCAGCAAGACAAGTCAGGAATTTATTGGACCTTTCATTTTTAGCAGAGTTGGACTTCCAACAGCTATCTGGGTAATTGAAATAAATCATTTGACAAATCTCCCATGACCACTGTGCCCTGTCTCTTTGAGAAGTTTGTAATCTGTTCTAGGAGTGTCTCATCCAAGTCCTCTGCCTGGCTTGGTGGCCTATAGCAGACCCCCACCGTGATATCGGTGTTATTTCTTATTCCAGAGACTCTCATCTGGACTTCCATGCTCAGATTCATGTATACCTCCTCTGCCCTTCCTTATTTTTCTCTCCCTTTTATATAAATTGTACCCCCCAATCCCAATATTCCAGCTGTGAGTGTCATCCCACTATGCTTCAGTGATGCCCGTTAGGTCATAGTCCCTGTCCTTGCTGGAAGCCACTTTCTGCTTTGGGGTGAGACCAAGAAGGAGGAGCGTGTGTGTGATATATATGTACCTGTATCCCACCCCCTTTCAGTATTGCTAAGAGTGGGTACTTCTTTTTCCAGGCAACTTGCCGTATGAAACTGTGGGAGGAGATCTCAGGCTCCTGACATTAGAATTATATATATATGGCTTCCAGCAAGGACAGGGACGTTCAGCTAAGAAGTACCCGCTCTTAGCAATACTGAGATTCCCCATGTGGGAAATATTTGTTGATGGGGGCTCCAGTGGTAGAGGCAGTGCTGCAGCATCTGCATCCTAGCCTCGCTGAATTGTGGGTGCCCCCCCCTCCTGCAACTGACCCCTGAATCGGTCAGACCACAAAGCTCCAGCCGGTCCTCTCCTTCTCCCCTCCCCTCCCCTCCCCCCATGGCCCTGGTGCTTCTTCCTGGTGTTTCTCAAGCCAGCAGCCCCCAGTCTTTGGGGTCTGGCTTATGGCCGAGGGGAGCTGTCTGTTTCTGCAGCTTTCTCTTTCGCAAAAGCTTCTCTTTCTTGGTCAAAATTTCCAGTTGAGAAAATGGGTCCAAAACTCTTCCCTGAAATGGAAAGGTTTGTAAGCCTGGCTTTGCTTTTGGGGGGGGGGCAACAGTGTGGGGGGGCTTCTAGTGTCCTGGCCCCACTGCTGGACCTCCTGAGGGCACCTGGTATTTCTGGCCACTGTGTGACACAGAGTGTGGGACTGGATGGGCCACTGGCCCGATCCAACATTGGCTTCTCTGATGTTCTTATGGTCTCATGTTCTTATGAATGGCCTCCTGGAAATGGACCTGAGTTCTTGCTGTGTCAGCCAACCCCTCTGCCTTTGAGGGAGGCATCAGGGTGTACCTGTATCCCACCCCCTTTCTGCTGGGCTGTTCACTGCTAGCATCAGACTGGGCTCTCAGAGGATGTTCCTTAAAGCCGATAAAGCTGACTGAGGGTTGTGGGCAAGGAGCCTCTGGCCCTTCGGCTACTCCTGCCCTTTCGCTTGTGTCCCCCTGGCGAGCTCCATACATTTCCAACTTCCTGGAAGAGGAGAGGGGCAAGGGCTCAGCGGATCTCCCCTCCCTCCCCACTGGTCCAAGTTCCCAAACTCCCCCCCCCTTCTGTATCTACATGAGCAAATCCCTCCCCCCTGTTTTAAAAATCCTTGCCCCCTCCCCCACTCAGGGCTGCAGAAACTGGACTCTGGGGAAGGGTTAGAGGCCAGCCAAGAGCTTAAGGGCCTTCGAGCTTCCGAGAGTCCCAGGCGGCCACCTCCCTCTCTCCCTCCCTCCCTCCCTCCCTCAGACGTGAAGATCCTGAGGGGGAAACGACTGGGAAAGAGGCACCTGTTAGATTCCCACCCGGCCCCTTTTTCCTACACGCCAGATCACATATTGATTTATTCACTACATTTGAATACCATCCTTCAATATAAGTTACAACCACTTGAGCACAATAAAACAAATACATCCCATTTTCCTCTCCTCGCTCCACTAGGAAATTACACTGCTGGGCGGATAGAGAAAAGGTTTAAGAGTCCAGCTATGGGGTTGGCAGGAAGTAAGGGAGGGAAGAAGCAAGAAGCCTGAGGATTGCAGGCCCAAAGAGAGTCACAACTACCTAGATCCATGCCCTGCTTGGATTGCATCTTTAATACCTCCCTTTTCCAGGGATGTTTCAGACTTCTGGTATTTAAACTGGCATGCCTTATTAAGAACATAAGAGAAGCCAATGTTGGATCAGGCCAGTGGCCCATTTAGTCTGTCACCCAGTGGCCAGAAATACCAGGTGCCATCAGGAGGTTCAGCAGTGGGGCCAGGACACCAGAAACCCTCCCACTGTTGACCCCTCACCCGCACCAAGGATACAGAGCATCCCTTGCCCCAGACCGAGAGTTCTTATCTAGACCTTGTGGCTAATAGGGGCCACTGATGGACCTCTGCTCCATAAGAACATAAGAGAAGCCAATATTGGATAAGGCCAATGGCTTATCCAGTCCAACACTCTGTCACACAGTGGCCAAAAATACCAGGGACCATCAGGAGGTCCAGCAGTGGGGCCAGGACACTAGACGCCCCTCCCACTGTTGACCTCCCCCCCACACCAAGGATACAGAGCATCACCTGCCCCAGCCTGAGAGTTCCTATCTGTACCTTGTGGCTAATAGGGGCCACTGATGGACCTCTGCTCCAGATGCTTATCCAATTCCTCTTGAAGCTGTCCATGCTTGGAGCTGCCGCCATCTTCTGTGGCAGTGAATTAGATAATTAGATATTGTTTCTTTTGTGTTAAAAATTATGATTATCTGACCTTTTTCTGAGAAGCCAGTGATATGTGCTAGGCCTGAATTCTGAGCAGAGTTGTAGGGCCTTCTCCTATGGGCTCAGCTGGGTTTTCCCCAAACCAGGATAGAGCTTTGTCTTTGGAGGGCATAATGGCCATCGGGGTGGGCATAATGGTAGACAATTATGTATCATTTGGTGTGCTGCTGTGGCTCAGTGAAGGAGCATTTGCTTTGCATGTGAAAGGTCCCACATCCAATCCGTGGCATATCCAATTCAAAGGTTTGAGTATCAGGTGATGTGAAAGACCTTCCTCCACCAGAGAGAGACCCTGGAGAGCCACTGCCAGTCAAAGGAGGCAAGACTGACCTGGATGGACCAAGGGGCTGGCTGAGTAGAAGGGGGTTCCACCTGCTCATGTGTTTCAGTTCCTCCCAAGCAAGGTATGCTTGATAGAGCCCATAGATGATGGCTTGCTCTTTGTTTGTTTGACTGATTAAAATATTAATATCCTGCTTTTCCCCTAGAGATTCAAGGAAGGTAACGGGATAATTTCTTGCATCTGCACCAGCTGACAGCAGCCTGTGGATCTGGGCCCTCCCTACTGCCTTGTACTGGTGCAGCCCTCCCAAGAAGCAGGGGCCGGGGATCAGCAGGTCAGGTCATGGGCCAGGGTGCAGAGAGGAACCAGGGTCCAGTCCAGAAGTTGGGGGTTCCAGAGAGCAGGTATGCAAAGTCCATTCAAGGGTCAGGGGTCCCAGAATAGTCAGGTCCAGTCCAAGGGACAAGGCTCCAGCAGTCCAGTAACAGCAAGGTCAGTGGTTCAGTAGCAATGTATACTTGTTGCATCCATGAAACTGTTTCTCCCGGCTGACTTTATAGCCAAGTCTTAACAAGCTACACTCCCAGGCAATTCCTTGGCAGTCATCCTGAAGCTACTCATCCGTCTCATCAGTTGACAGCTGATGATGGGCCATGAGTCTTGCACTCCTCCTCCTTTCCTGCAACTTAGCTCGCCTCTTACAGTGTCGGTGCTGCAGGGGTGTGGGTGAGCTAGGTGGGCTGGGAGTGGTTTCTGAAGCCTAGTTTACTGCTTCAGAGTTACAAGGTGTTGGCTCGGTTTCAGCTGTAGGCTGTGACTTCTCTTCTCCTGGCTCAGAGCCATGATACAAAATCCACACCATTTATTTATCCAGTCAGAAATGGTAAGTCGTGTGTAAAACAAATCTGGCTGCTGCACATAATAATGCCATTAGGTCATTATGCGGTGGGAGGGGAGAATTGGGTTGCAATGGGGTTAAAAGGTATGCTAGGTGGCTCAAGTGGTTAAGACACTGAACTGCAGGCTGTGGAAGGTCGGTAGTTCAGCAGTTCGAGACCCGAGTGTGCCGCATGACGGAGAGAGCTCCCGTCTCTAATTCCAGCTCCTGCCAAACTAGCACAAGGCAGGCCATTTGTGGACCAGGGGCCTCCAATAGACGTTATGAAGATCGGAGAAGACGGGGAGGACCATGCCGGGAGAGGTGGTCCCAAAAGTGTGAAGGTCCCAGGACGTTTAGGGCTTTAAGGGTAAGTACCCACACTTTGAATTGACACTGGAAACGAACTGGGAGCCCATATGCAGCTGCTGTGGGATAGGTGTTATAGGGGCTGACCAGGAGAGTCCTGGCAGCCATCCGGCAGCTGTGTTCTGGGCCCCTTGCTGCTTCCAAGGTAGCTGCATACGGGGAGCATCACAGTCGTCCAGTTTTGAGGTGGCTGTTCAGTGAATGACCGTGCTAAGGCCCTCCTGAGACAGACAGGGAGCCAGTCGGCGGGCCAGGTGTGGATGGTAAAATGCCGTCTTTGTCATCTAGGACACGTATCTGTCCCTGGAGAGCAAAGACTCGAGCCACACTCCCAAATTCCTGGCTGAGTCGACTGTAGAAAGATGGACCCCGCCAAGGGTTGGTAGAAGTGGCCACCCCCGTGGTCCGGGAGGCTCCCCCAGCCACATAGTCTCTGTCACGGATGGATTCAGCTCCAACCGACTCTCTCCTGGCCATTCCACCCCTGCGGCCGGGCAGGAGGCCAAGACCGGGATTCTGGCTACAGGTTGCTCCTTCGATAAGAGGCAGAGCTGGGTGTCCCCTGCATCTTGATGGTGCCCCACTCCAAACCTCCTAACAATCTCCGCCAGAGGACATATACAGATGTTAAATAACATTGGTGGGGAAGATCGGTCCCTGTAGAACTCCACGGGTCAGGACCCACTTGTGGATGATGACCTCTTTCCACGGTGATGGCCTCTCTCCACCCATGATGACCCTCTGGGGCCAACCCTGGAGGAATGAGGAGAGCCAGCTCAGGGTCACGCCCCTCGACCCTAGGGAGGCCAGGCGGTTGGCCAGGACCAAGGGGTCTGCTGTGGCGAAGGTAGCAGACAGATCTAACCGGCTCAGAAGTGCCATCTCACCTGCGTTCAGTCGTAACCAGAGATCGTCAGCCAGAGCAACTGGAGCTGTCTCAGTCCTGAACTCCAGCCAGAAGCCAGGCTGGAAAGTGTACGGATAAGCCAAGGTGGCTGGCGGCTAGGTCTGCCTCATCGAAATAGGACCTATCCCCGGGGGGTTGCCAACTGCCAGGTGGGGCCTGGAGTTCACCCAGAATTGCTGCAGATCCCTGGACTGCAGAGAGACCTCGTGTCCCGTGGAGGCAGCTTTGGCGTGTGGACTGTTTGGCAATATGTCTGTCCCGGGTCCTGGTTCGGCTGAGGCTGACTCCTCTTCAGATGAGGAAGAGGCAGGGAGCCACCCACACTCCTCTGGAGTCAGCCCAGAAGAACCCTCAACAGGACCTGAGAAGTCCCCAGCAGCTGCACAGGAGGTGCAGCCAGAAGGAGAGACCAACCCTGAGCCTGGCCCAGCACCCCCCAGTTGAAGACACCCCAAGGCCAGACTCCCCGCCTAGTTCTCCTGAGTGCCCCAGACGTAGGGCATGCCAGAGGCTGACTATGCAGGAGCGAAGAAGGCATGCCAGACTCCAGCTCCTGCAGAGGCAGAGGGAAGAGCTGTAAGCCACTGCAGACTCAACCCCAGGGAAGGAAGGACCTGCTCAAAAGCACTCAGTGCACCTGGTTCAATGCGGCAGCAACTTTGCTCACTCAGACCTGCTCCTGCGTGTGTGCAGCAGCCGCTCCTTGTCCTTGGAAACTTGTAATCTTGACTTGACTTCCCGGCTATATGACATTTGGCTTTGTTACTGACCTTGATTTTGGACCATGTTTCCAGCTTCTCGTGTGTCGTCTCAGTCGCCACCAGCAAAGATAGCACAATGTATCTCCTGAACTCCCTCCCCTCCTCAAATTCCGCCTTCTCCAGGCACCATCCCCAAATCTCCAGCAGTTTCCCCGGCTGGAGTTAGCGCCCCAAGTTCAGCTGAAAGGAGCCACCCAGCTTTTGATTGTTGGTCTGGTCAAGAAATAAAGCCTTTTGAGAGCCAGTTTGGTGTAGTAGTCAAGTGCGTGGACTCTAATCTGGGAGAACTGGATTTGAGTCCCCACTCCTCCACTTGCACCTGGCTGGATGACCTTGGGCAAGCCGTAGTTCTGACAAGAGCTGTTCTCTCATGGGCAGTCCTCGAAAGAGGAAGGGAAAGGAGTTTGTAAGCCGCTCTGAGACACCTTTGGGTAGTGAAGGGCGGGGTAGAAATCCAATCTCTTCTCTTCTTCTTCTTCTTTTCTTCACTGACTCCAGAACAGACTATGCAGAATCAACAAGACTTCCAAACCAGCCCCAGTGGTTCTTATTGATTTGCAACAGATATGGCCAGGAATATAGAGGAAACTTTCTGGACAAAAGTACAGAAAGATATAACATATGGGTGGAGAGAGAGAGAAAAACAGTGAAGCCATCTTAAACCCACTAATAAATGTATTCCAGCAATATGTACGATAAAGATGACAAACCCATTAATCACGGCTACTATAACAGCACATTGATTTACTCCATAAAATATAAATACACATGAAAATAGTGAGCAAAACCCAAAACATAACAATTCAATAAATAAGTCTAATACGAATCCTTCAGAAGTCCAAATGACAAAAGTCCAGGAAAACTAGAGTTTGCCAGCAGATTCTGTTTAGAAAAGTCTTCTTCAGATAATTTCAATGAAACACCACCTAAAATTAATCAAGCATTCTCACCATCCATTACTACTGTCAAGGACAGAGAATGCCATCGGTTAATTTATGCGGTAGTGTTAAGTGGACCACAAAAAACCCAGTAAGTATCCATCGGAATCCAAAGACCCTATATAATTGTCAATAACAGGTAAAATGTTAACTACAGCTAAAATAGCATTCTCAGCCACATATAGACCACTAAAGTTCAGAGCTCCGAATTACAACTTTCCCCTCATGCCCACAAATGATTCAAGGTTGCAGCCAAGAGCTAACTTTGACTCACGGCTGCTTACTGAGATTGCCAGTTATTTCTGAAAGAGGCGGAAGCAATTCAGGTGATCCTTCAGGCCTCCAGGCTGCCCAGTATCCAAAGCACCCATCGTATCCAAAGGGCTCCCCTCGTACTGTTCGCAAAGGCCCAGCCTCTCAAGAAGCTTCCCGGAGGATCCAGGGATTTGGACGTGGGCCTCCCAGATGCTAGTCTGACACTCTGCATCTTGCTGCCGATTTCTTCAGAGCTTTGTGTTCAGAATGACCCAGTGAAGAATAACAACAAAATTCTGGTCACCACACCTTAAAAAGGATATTATAGCTTTGGAAAAAGTGCAGAAAAGGGCAACTCGAATGATAAAAGGGTTGGAACACTTTCCCTATGAGGAAAGGTTAAAGCTCTTGGGGCTCTTTAGCTTGGAGAAACGACGACTGAGGGGAGACATGATTGAGGGTTATAAGATTATGCATGGGAAAGAGCAGGTAGAGAAAGAGGTACTTTTCTCCCTTTCTCACAATACAAGAACTCGTGGGCACTCCATGAAACTGCTGAGCGGTCGGGTTAGAACAGATAAGAGGAAGTCCTTCTTCACCCAAAGAGTGATTAGCACTTGGAATTCACTGCCACAGGAAGTGGTGGCGGCTACAAGCATGGACGGCTTCCAGAGGGAATTAGATAAGCATATGGAGCAGAGGGCCATCAGTGGCTATTAGCCACAAGGTATAGATAGGGGCTCTGGGGCAAGGGATGCTCTGTCTTCTTGGTGCTTGGGGGGGGGGGCCAACAGTGGGAGGGCTCCTAGTGTTCTCCTGGCCCCACTGGTGGACCTCCTGATGGCACCTGGTATCTTTGGCCACTGTGTGACACAGAGTGTTGGACTGGATGGGCCTTTGGCCTGATCCAACATTGGCATCTCTTATGTTCTTGTGTTAACCTCCCCTTTTGTCTTCACATAACATGTGCCCACTTGTAGCCGGCACACAGAGGGGGGAACGGCCATGTCTGCATGGGCCCTGAACCTCTCCTCCCAGAGCTTCTGAGTCACTGTCTGAGAGCCCCCTGCAGATGAGCCCAGGGTGCACGTGGGCAGGCAGCCCCTCTGAGCCCCAAGGCTGGCTAGAAACCTTCCCCTCGCTCTCCTCCGGAGGCCGCAGCAGCAGGGATTTAGGACACAGCGCCTTTATGGCTCCAACCACTGCCACTCTACCCCTGAGGGGAGGGCAGGGGCCATTTTACTCCCTGCGCCCTTTTCAAGCTTCCCCCTGTGCAGCCACACGCCCACACGCCCACACTCCCACCACACCAAGACTTTAGCAGCCTTTGCTGGCTCCGGCCGACGTGCCAATCCCCCTTCGCGAAGGCCTGTCTTGCTCCCAACCTCTAGGGGCTCGTTTCTTCCGCAGCACCCACCGAAGGAAGGAGGGCCTCCTGGCGTCCCAGGGATGGGTCAGCCTGGGCCCTCCTGGCGGAAGGCAGCGTGTGGGGAATGCAAACGACTCCCTCTAATCCCCGCCCAGGAGGGATTTTGTGCCCAGGGCCAAGTGTTTCCCTTCTGATTTGCTGGAGTCAAGCGGTTTGCTCTCCACTCCCCTCAAGAGCGTGGAAAGTGTGGCCGAGCTCTGCCTCGAACTCATCCCTTCTTCTTCTTCTTCTGTCGCCCTCCTGATTGAGCTGCCACTCAGACCCAGGGATGAGCGCCGTAGATCACAGCGTGCCGCGTGCCATAACCATAAGCCTCGTGAAGGTGATCTGCCGTTTCATTTTTAATTTAAAACTGTTCGCATCAAGGTAAAGAGCAGCATTAAGCGCTCCCCCCCCCCCAGTCTCTGTCAAGCACCAGTCTTGGCAAGCCGTCGCTGGCCGGCCCAGATGGCTTCGCCGCCAAAATCCCTGCGGCCCTCTCCGGCCCCATCCGTGGGGGCAGCGCTGATGGCCATTGTGGAGAGAGTGCTGACCGACCACGGGGCAGTCCTTGGGTCATTTGCCTTCCCCTTATTTGTCCTTCTGGAGTCAGTGATGAATTTCTAAGTGGTTTCTAACTGAACAACCTGCTCCAGCCCGGCTTATTTCCCCTTTTAGGAGTTGCGTTTCTCTCTTGGACTAAATGCTGTTCTCTCCCAGAAATTCTGCAAGTGGGCTTCTTATTGTGTGTGTTATGTGGGCTGGTCTGGAAGCACACGCAGCATCATGTGTCTCCAGCAGGACCTGCCCAGCCGCCTGCCGCCTGGCTCCACCGATGACCACAGCAGCAGAGCGTGCACCAGGGGCCCAGAGATCACATATCCATGGCAGTTTCCCTTGTGTTGCTAGAGTCTCTGGCCCCTCTGGCCTCTCTTGGCCCTCTGGGAAATTTCTTTTGCATTTGGACACCTTATGGGAGACCGTGTGCTAAACGGAGAATTTCTCACCATGGTAGGGTCACTGGATAGTGTGGCAAGAGGGTTAAGGGGGCCACAACGTTGTGGGAGAAATGTTTTTTTAAAAAATTATTCTCATATACTTACTGGAAGTTTTTACTGGAAGTGACAAAGAGCTGAAACCATAGAGTTTCCGGCAATTCCTAGAGCTACCCTTTGTCACTTCCAGTAAGAACTTCTAACGAGAACCCAAGGCTGCACTTGAAAAAAATTCTCCCACCACCAGTGACGGTGGGCAACGGGGCTTGGGGGGGAGGGAAGAGTCCTTCTCTTCCTGCCTGGATCTCCCAGGCAAAATTCAGCACTCACGACTGGTCCTTACCCCTTCTGGAGGGAAAATAGTGACCAAACCTGAAGAAGGCAGCAGGAGCCTTTAAAATGTATGAAACTGTCACTCCCCGGAGCTTAGTGTGCATTCCCTGGAGATGCTCAGCAAGGTAGAGGCTGTGGTGTTATCCAGATAGGCAGTCTTCTAATTAGTTGGGAGAATTAGCAAAGAAGACAGAGCGAGAGGCAGGTAACTGGGATTCTCTACCAATGTATACCAGAATTTTCCCCCTTTTAGAGAACTCTCCAATAAACCAAGCAGATGTTCAACAAGAACAGTTTCTATTAAAAAGAAAAAGAATAAAACCTAAATGAACACAATAAACACACACAAGACACATACAAGAGCTAAGAAAAGTAGGGAGGAAGGGGTAAGTTTTTCAGGGAAGGGTGATTATTACCGATCCTGATGAGGTCCGTAGAAACAGCAAGTTGAAGAGCAAAATGGCCAGTGTTTCAGGAGATGTGTGTGTGAGAGAGGAGAGCCCACAAAGTGGGGGGTGTATGCAGTTGGTACCAGGAATGCACACATACACACTGCTGGGTAGCAGCCCGTCGACAGTGTTCCCTCTAAGCTGAGTTAGTGTGAACTAGCTCACAGTTTTTTAGCCTTCAGCTCACACATTTTTGTCTCAGCTCAGGAAGGAGGGCTCCAGAGCAAACTGATTTATGCAGCAGCCAAATCGCTCGCTCACAACTTTAATGCCAGGAGCTCACAAAGTAGGATTTTTGATCACAAGGAGACTCCACAGCTTAGAGGGAGCCATTGTTGTCAGGCAAAATGTACTGCAAGGTGGGGATGACATGCTTGCCAGAAAACAATGACTTAACGGCTTTACCAGCGGTGGACAAAATAGGTGTGAGAGGCTTGATGGCTCCACAAGTAATGATGGGAAGGGTAATTGGGAAGGTAAAGAGATTTACATATTGATTAATTGCCACTTAATCAAGGGGGGGACAGGTGAGGGGAAGTGAGGCTGGGGTGTTGATGGGATTCTGCTGAGTGAATTGATAGGCCCCGGACAACCCATTGTTCTGAAGTCATGCATTTCTTCAGGGCAAGGAAGGAGTAGGAGCCAGCCCACTGCCCTGTCTCATGTTTTGAAATTGTTTTCCCAGACTGATGCCTGGCTGGCATCCATCTCGGTCCATTTTGGCCCAAGCAGTGCCCTGCACTAAGATATCGGGGTGAGGTATGGAGAGATGTTTCTGCCTCTATAAGCTATAAACTCCCCCTCTACCCGAGGAGGGGTCTGACTGCTAACAGCAGGTAGGAAAGTGAATCCTCAACAAGGAAGGGTCTGAGATAGATCAAGGTGGGTAGCCGTGTTTGTCTGTAGCAGTAGAAAAGAGCCATAGTCCAGTAGGACCTTAAAGACGAACAACATTTGTGGCAGGGTCTGGAACAAGATAATATAGGTGAACCAGGGACCAGTTCAAGGTAGTTGCATTATAATTTTATTGTTATTTCTTGCCCAATTCCCCTTTCTTGTGTTAACTCACTGGGATATTTTCTGGACCTAAAGTTCAGGGCAACTGCTCATTGTCTTGGAAACTGCAGACTATTAGCCTAACCGTTAGCACTTTTTTGCTCTTCTGTTAAACATAATCCTTTAATAAACCTTTTAAGAGCTCTGCTGGGGTTTTCACATCTCAGTCTCAGAAGCACATCTTGGCCACACTCTGTCTGTGGAAAGAGGTGCTGCTCCCTAGGGGGTTAGGAGGGAAGGGGGGGGTACTCCAGGCCTTCCCAAATGTTAGGAAAGCCCCCAGATTGGCACAGCAAGTACTTGTTCTGCAGTGAGGGTTAGCGGGGGCAGGCAGAAGAGAGGGGTGAGTAAGTGGGCTGGTCTCCCGCTATAGTGGGAGATGCCCTGTCATCAGCCCCCCCCCTCTACATTGCAGGTTAGTGTGATAGGAATACATTGTCCCCACCCTCTGATTTCTCCTGGCAGGGTGCCATCTGCAAAGGACTGCCATCCCCCCCCCCCCCAGGCAAGGGATCCCCCCCCGCGCCCTGTGAGCGGTCTCGTTGC